>NC_056727.1:98222752-98522752 GCF_019279795.1 Protopterus annectens | reverse complement strand
ATGATAATGAAATGGTGGGGGGGTTCACAAAATAAAGAGTAGGATTTTGGATACAGGCTGTTAAGGAGAACAATAACATCCATAAAAAAATTATACCATCCAAGATGTGTGCCTTTCCATTTGTTATTTTTTTTTTCAAATTGGGAGCTGGAGTTTCTTGAGACAGTCTGCATAGGGCAACTGTTTGACGCCGGCAATCCTCTTTATGAGGTATTTCTGCGGCCTTTCCAGTTGTTGTAGATGTCTTGTGAGGTACATACCAAAAGGGATGTTGTACTCTATGGGTCTAATGAGTGACGAGTACTCTTTGGGTCTAATGAGTGACGAGTAGAGGGGAACAATGACCTCTTTATTCCTGGATGAGAAACCTTTTGTGATGAGGTGTGCTACATAGAAAGATTTCCTGACTACTGGGGCGATGTGATTATCAAAGGAGAGACTACAATCCACCTCTGTCCCAAGGTCTCTTATCACACTTTCGGTGTTAAGTAGACTACCACCTATGTGGTAGTTCATGGCTACAGAGTTTTTACCAAAAGGGATGAAAATGCACTTTTTGGCATTGAGCTTGAGGCCATGGTTTTGACAGCAGGCATCTGTCTCAGTGAGGCCCTTTTGTAGGATGTCCACATCATGAGGAGTTTTGATTATGGGTCCTAGTTTGCAGTCATCTGTGAACTTCATTAGCCAAAGACCTTCTGTATTAGCCTGCACTTCAGAGAAGTAGATACCAAACAGGAGAGGACCCAGGACTGAACCCTGTGGTACTCCACTTGTCACTGGTCTGAAGTTGGATTTGGAGTCTGCTACTTTCACAGTGTGGGTTCTGTCAGTGAGCCAGTTGGCAACCCATCTTGTGACATAGGGATTTATGCCTAGTTTAGTGAATTTATCTAGAATTCCAGAGTGGGGGATGGTGTCGAAAGCCTTGTGAGATCCAGATAGGCTGTGTGAACCACCTTACCCTCATCTACAGCTTTGGTGACCACTTCAAAGAAGTCTATCAGGTTTAGGAGACATGATCTGCCTTTTACAAACCCGAACTGATTGAGGACCAGAGTTTGGAGATTACCAATGTCATTGTTTATAAGTTCCATGATGATACGTTCCATAGCCTTGTAGACCAGGCTCATCAGGCTAATGGGGCAGTAGTTCCCAGGGTCCGTGGTGGCTCCCCCTTTGTGGAGTGGGATAACCTTCGCTGTGCACCATTCAGTGAGCATAATGCCTGAGGTGAGGCTATGACTGAACATAGTACTTAGGTGGGGTGCCAGTTCGTTCTGTAGTTCTTGTAGCACGCAGCCTGGGATGTTGTCAGGTCCCATGGATGCTGTGTTCTTGGCTTTGGAGAGTGTGTTTTTTACCTGTGCAACCATGATTACAGTAACTTTGCATTCTTCCGGTATAGAAATGGGCCCTTTAGGGGATGAGAGGGGGGGGTAAAGTTAGCACTGAACCTATCTGCCTGGATGTTGGCAATATCAGTTGGTTCTGTATAGTTAGTGCCATTGTGCTGTAACTCTGAGCAGATCTGAATGTTGCCATTGAGATTCTTGACATAGCTATAGAATGCTTTGTGGTTGTCTTTAGAATCAGTGGCGATTTTGTTTTCGTAACTAGCTTTGGAGGATTTTATGAGAGATCTCAGCTTCTTACTGAGGCTGACCAGGGAGTTCCTCCAATCATGGGATTTTACTCTCTTTTGCAGCAGTTTCTTTATTCTGTTGTAGTTTTTTTATGGCAGGGGACGACCAGATTGGCTTCCTTTTTTGGAGGATAGCATCTTGGTTCTGTTAGGGATTGCATGATCCATGCACTCGTGTAAGTGCTTATAAGTGCATTTGTGTAGGATTCAGCAGTCATACTTTTATTGTCCATCAGCATGGGTATCGTGAAGTTTGCCACTTCTGTCTTAAAAACCGTGAAGTTGGCTTTGGAGAAATTTTTTACTGTGATTTCCCTAATGGGGGGTCTGTGTGAGATGTGGATGTCTAGGGTGATAAGCTTGTGGTTGGATCTGACCAACGAGGAACTGACCTCTGGTGTGGAACACCAGTTGCCCATGTTGGTAATGACCAGGTCTAGGATATTGCTGCCCCTGGTGGGGGTGTGGATAGGTTGATCCAAGGCGTTGGAATTTATGAATTCCAGAAAATGTTGAGCACAAGAGTTGGTACATGAGTAGTTTTCCCAGTCAATGGTGGGGTAGTTGAAATCGCCCATTATTAGGGTGTTAGATTGTACCCTAATATTTTCCAGTGTATCAAGAAATGAGGAGTGGGAATCCTGGGGCATGGTGGGGGATCTGTAGCAAGCTACAATTTGTATTGTGGTCTTGGCCAGAGTTAGTTGCACTTGGATATTCTCGGATGCATTATGCTGAGCAACTAGTCTGGAGGTGTGGATATCCTTAATGAATATGGACAAACCTCCACCTTTAGTGTTTTGGTCCAGGTTAGGTGGCCGAAAGATGTGGTATGAATTATAGTCTAATGCCGGGGTGCTCTCTGGAGCTTTGAACTTGGTCTCTGTCACTGCACAGATGTCGATGTTCTCCATTTTAAGGATTGCCTCGAGTGAGTGCATTTTGAGGTTTAGACTTCTAGCATTGAGTAGCATTACTCTCAGATTTTGCTTGCTTGTACCTGTTACAGTGGTGAATTTGTCATTTGAACCTTGCCTAAAAAAAGACACTAAAGTGATGTATCATAATAATCAATTTTTTGAGATCTAATTTTTATAAACAAAAATTCTGAAGGTTCTTAGTACATTGTTTATATACACTGATTCAGTAGTATTGTAAATGTTATACTGAAGATAATTGCTGTGCATAACCCACATCTTGTTATTGTTGATTGAAACATCTTGCTCTGATATTCTTAAATCTGAAGTAGTTTACTTCATTTGGTCTTCAACCTGTGGGTTACGGATCCAAGCTGGCAACTTTACTAGCATCAGCTCTGAGCTCCAAACTCCTCCCCTTACCCATAATACACTTCCACTGCCTTCCATCCCCAGATCTTGTTTGCCGCGAATAGCTTATGCATCGTGATCTCTTGAGCTCCAATTTAGTCAAGTGGGTAAAACCTTTTTGAGTATCTTTTTTCTTCAGAATTTTGTTAGATAGTGTTAGTATAGGCCCCCTTTCTCCTCCCCTCGCTTGGTGCATCGAGTTATAGAGTTTTAGGATAGTTAGAGTAGTTTGTACTGTTGTGTAGATTGTAGTTACCACTCCCCCCCCTGTGTTTTCTGTGTACTAGTGTGGTGAGTGGGTGTGTGTGCACCAGTTAGAAAGAAACTGCCTTTTTTCTTAAGTTATCTTTCTACTGAGATACTATGGCTGAAAAGCTTGTTTTCAAGCATTGGACAGAGTGTGGCCATAAATTATCCCCTGCGGATGGCCACACTCTGTGTGATTTGTGCTTGGGTGTGGCTCATCTGAATGTGGACTACAGCATATGTGCGGGCTTCAACCCGCATGCCATTAAAGATAGGAAGGCCATGTTGGCCCTCAAAGGCCTTCTTCCCCCTTCAGAATCTGTTTCCTCATCTCCGGCTTTAGTCACAGCTGCTGCTGTGGCCGCCTCTCCTTCCTCTCTTCCTCTGGCTTCTCATCCCTCCCAGGTTGGGACTCAACCTCCGGTACCAAAGCCTGTGATAACGGAGCAGAAAAAGGTAGAGAGAGTCGAAGGCGAAGGAAAAGAGAAAGAGGTCTCTGGACCTTGTTTCACCTACAAAGACACCACGGATCCATGACTTCCCTCGGCTCCAATCTCTGAGGTTCTCCCCAGAGCAGGAGGAGACACAATCAACTTCTCTGGCCTTGGTGCCCTGACCCACCAGGTCAGAGTCCGTGGCCTCGTCGAGGTCTACCCGGTCCTTGTCTGACATGGATCTGGATAAAATGATGAGGAGGTTTATCCATACTCCGATCCAGATGGGCGTCTTGCCAGCAGCTCACTTCCTTTTTTCCAATGTATATCTCCTTCTCCGATCTGACCTTCAGGTTTGGAGTATTCGGATCCGAGGTTGGCTTTGGTCAGGGGGTCGGCACCAATGGTACCTGTTTCCTCGACACCGACAGCTGCCTGGAGCATATCGGATCTGACCAGCTCGGATCCAAGCCACTCTCAGAGCCATAGCTTGGGTGTCGGATCCAAGGGAGTGGAACCCTTTTCTTCGGCTCCAACTTTGTTGGGCCAGGTTCCCTCCCTCCGATCTCCGTCCACCTTGGGCCCAGCTCCAATTCTCTCATCGGACCCGGGGAGACCGGCCTCCTTATTGGTCTCTTAGGAGGTTCACTCTCCAGCATTCAACATGGTAGAAAGGGTTCTCTCCACTGGATCGAGACCCCTGACTGCCCCCTTGGACTCAACCCAGATTCCCTCGGCTCTGTCTATGGTCCCTATTGTTTTACCAGGGGGACAGCCCATGCTCGAAGAGCCCCAGATAGTTCCCCCCAAAGAACAATTGGCTTGCGAGCTCCCCCCAGAGATCCCCACCAGAGAGGTACCTCGCAAGCATACGTGCAAGAGGAGGCACTTGGACTCCCCCAAGTCCCTCACCGAGGACTTGGACTTGGATGATGGAGAAGGTTCCCCTAGGTCACCTCCTGAGGATGTCTCCTTTGGAGACATCATGGAAATTCTGTGCCAATGGGGAGGTTGGTTTGCCCCCAAACCTTCTTCTGATGAGTTCGTAATCCTGGAGGCTTTTGGCATGGGCCCATCTACTTCCTGGGTGTCCCCTCCCATGGATCCTTTGGTGGATTTGGTCACCTCGTGGGCATGGAAGGAACCAGACACCATGGAACCTATCCCAAAAAGACCTGATAAGAATTTAAGCCCCCCCCCCCCCCATAGACAGACCAGCATGAAACAAAGACTCCCCCATAGATACCATGGTGGTAGCAGCAGCCACTAAGAAGGAACTTATTCAGGAGAGTTCCTTGGTCCACCTTCCTGACCTAGAGTCACAGATGATGGACTGCCTAGGGAACCGGGTATATGCTTCAGCTACCTTTTCGATTAGGGCGCTGAACTACCTGGCCCATGTCACCAGACTCCAATACAACCTGGTAAAGGAGCTGGAGGAGTCTCCTTCCAAGTCCATGTCACAGGAGGACAAGGCTTTATTCTCCACAAGGATGGCCACTTTAAAAGCAGTATCTAATACATCCATGCTACTCCTTTCACATGCTACGGAAGGAGCGGATGGGTCTGGTGTGTCCATGAGGCGCAACTTCTGGGTCAGGTTATGTCAATTTTCCGAACTCTTCAAGGTGTTCTTTGCCAATGCCCCTTATGACGGCTCTACACTGTTTGGTAAGACAGTCAAAGAGACATTAATCCAGAGTGAGAAGGATGGGAAGACACTGTCTGCTGTTGGGATCTGCTTCTCTAACCCTCAAAGGTCCTTTCCTGGAACCAGAGAGGGCAAAAGAAGATGTGGTTCTGGAAGTCACAGTATTCCTGGGACATTCAGGGCTCTTCTTCCCCCAGAGACAGAGGGGGATAGAATGGATGCTGACCCAGAGGCAGAGGGGGTCCAAGGAACTTTGGGTCTCGAGAACCTTTCTCAGACAAACTCGGACAGCAACCCTGAAAGGTTGCCCGACTGCACTACTCTCTGGAGGCAGTCGGCGGATGATTGTCCTTGCACCTAGTGGCATGGGAGTCCATAACAACGGACCTCTGGGTGCTTCAAATTATATCCAGAGGATACTCTATCCCCTTCGTGGGTTCCCCCAAATCTCCCAGACACCTCCTGGACATACCACCCACACAAAGGGAGGCAGCAGCACAGGAAATTTCCAAGCTGCTAGAAAAACAAACCATTAAAACCATCCCCCCAGATCAGTCTGGATCGGGCTTCTACTCCAGGTTCTTTTTGGTGCCAAAGAAAATGGAGGACTTAAGGCCCATTCTGGACCTCTCTACCCTGAACTTGTCGGTTGCCAAAGAGAAGTTCCGGATGGTCACATTACAGTCCATCATGCCATATCTGCAAGAGAGCGACTAGATGTGCTCATTAGACCTCCAGGATGCTTACTATCACATAAAAATGCACAGAAGCTCCAGGAGGCTCCTCCACTTCTAGTTAGGAGTCATTCATTACCAATTTTGAGCCCTACCCTTTGGTCTCACCACAGCCCCCAGGGTGTTTTCCAATGTGATCGTGGTGGTAGCAGCTCACCTGAGGCTTCAGGGGATTCAGGTCTATCCATACTTGGATGATTGGCTCCTCACTGCTCCCACCAGGCATCTACTCTCCCAAACCAGGGATTATTTCCTGACTCTTGCCCTGCATTTGAGGATCACAATCAATATATCCAAATCTCTCCTAGATCCTGTACACGTGATAGACAACATTGGTGCCATGATAGATACTCTTCAGTGCAGAATCTTCCTGACCTCGGAGAAAGTTCAAAACTTGAGGATGCATGTCTCCCTGCTCTACCACTCTCATCTCCCAATGGCGGAATCGCTGTTGAGGGCCTTAGGCTCGAAGGCGGCGACCATAACTCTTCTCCCATGTGCTCGGTTACACATGAGAATTCTACAGTGGACTCTAGCTGTTCAATGGTCCCTGTTGGAACTGCTGTTGACATATCCAATTCCACTCAGTCAAGTCTGTCAGTCATCCTGCATATGGAGGATGTGCTCTTCGGACATTCTGGAGGGACGACCTTTTGTTCCAGCCCCAGCCCAAGCCACAGTGACCACGGATGCCTCCCAACTCGGGTGGGGGGGCATTGTTCAGGCAGGACAGTCCAAGGCCTGTGCACATAAATGTCGTAGAGATGAGGGTGGTCCTTCTAGTGTTGCAGGCCCTTCATGCCTTTCTTCCTCTGGGGACGATTGCTGTTCAGTCAGACAAAATGTCAGTGGTCTGGTATATCAACAAAAAGGGAGGGACCAGATCTTACCCCCTTTGTCACGAGGCCATGAGTGTGGGAATGGGTGATCTCCACTGATCGCTTTCTCATCGCAATGCACATGCTGGGACGGTCCAACATCCTAGCGGACAGGCTGATGCCTTATGAGTGGTCTCTGAATCTGTCAGTAGCGGAACAAATCTTCAGCGAGTGGGGTCAACCTTGCTGCGATCTCTTCACATCTCCTTCCAACGCAAAGTTCAGCAAGTTTTTTGCTCTGAACCCCCTACCGAGGGAGTCCCCCAGAGATGCTCTAGTTCATGCTTGGCCTCCCGGTCTTCTGTATGCTTAACTGCCAGTACCTCTCATTACCAGGTTTCTACAGAAAGCTTGTCGACTGGGGAGCAAAGTGATCCTCATTGTCCCATTCTGGCCTCGCCAGGTATGGTTTCCCTTCCTTTTGTCTCACCTTCTGGCTCCACCTTGGATCTTAGATCCCATTCAGGATTTAATTTCACACCCTTCGGGGGTGCCTCATCTGAATCTGGACAGCCTGAAGCTCAGAGCTTGGCTGCTCCAGTTCCCATGATTGCTAGGACTCCTGGACTATCCTCCTCAGTTAGATCTATTTTGGTGGCTGCTCATAAGTCTTCGACCAGGAAGGTTTATCACAGCAAGTGGAAACATTTTTCCTTTTTGGCCTCTCAAAGGAGTTTAGACCCTTTCATGGCTCCTATTACCACCATTCTTGAATTTCCAGATATTTTTCCACACGGAGCTAGTTCTTCTAATGTCAAAGTTCAGTTGGATGCCATCGCTCATTTTCATGTGGGTGAGAATTCTGCCTCTTTAGCCTCTTCCAGACTATATAAAGCCTTTATCAAAGGCACCTTTTTGTTACGCCACCCGGTCAAAGATCCTGTTCCCACATGGGACCTTACTATGGTTCTTCAAGCTTTGGTCGCTCCGCCTTTTGAGCCTGCCGCAACTGCAGATCTGAAATTTTTATTTTGGAAAACAGCTTTTCTGGTGGCTATTACCTCTGCAAAAAGGGTTTCAGAATTACAGGCCTTGTCCATCAAAATTCCTTACATGATTTTTCACAAAGATAGGGTTCCTTTCAAACCAATCCATCCTTTCTTCCTAAGATGGCATCACCAGTCAGTATCAATCAGACCATCAATTTTCCTGTGTTTTTTCCTAATTTTACTAACAAGATAGAATACAAACTCTACATGTTGGATGTTCATAGACAGTTACGATTCTATTTACACAGGACAAATAAAATTCCATAAATCTGATCAATTGTTTGTATCCTTCTATAACCCCTTTTTGGGGAAACCTATCTCCAAGGTCACTATAGCTAGATGGATTTCTTCATGCATCCTGCAGGTCTATAAGGACAGAAGCATGTCTCTTCCAGGTCAGGTGAAAGCTCATTCCACTAGGTCCATGGCTACGTCTGCAGCCTTTTGGTCTAGAGTGTCTTTGGATGATATTTGTTCTGCAGCTACTTGGTCCTCATCTCATACATTTATTTCTCATTATAAATTGGAATTGACTTCCAGAAGGAGAGCATCCTTTGGTTCCACGGTGCTCCGGAATATCTTTCCATGAGGGCCTCCCAGGAGTTTAGTAGCTGGTGACTCTATCCCACAGGTTGAAGTCCAAATGAAGTAAACTACTTCAGATAAAGAAGTTATGTAGTCACCATAATGTTCCATCTGAGTAGTTGTACTTCATTTGTCTTCAACTGTCCCTCCATCCTCCCCCGGACCTTGGCCTATGATCAGCCAACGGGCTGCAGTATAGGTCACAAGAAAAACGTTTCAGGTTGGGTTATCAGTATAAGGTTCAGCAAACTGGATCTGGGGATGGAAGGCAGTGGAGATGTATTATGGGCAAGGGGAGGAGTTTAGAGCTCGGAGCTGATGCTAGTATAGTTGCCGGCTCGGATCCAATACGGATCCATAACCCACAGATTAAAGACAAATGAAGTACAACTACTCAGATGGAACATTATGGTGAGTACATAACTTCTTTTTTCTTTTCATTCCTCATGTCTAAAGCTCTTTCAACTTACCCTTGTATAAATGATCTATCTAGTATATGATTATTCAACACAGAACGGCACTGAAGAGGTTACTACAAATGAGCCAATGAGTAGGGGAAACACGCAGATTTGTTAAATACAAAAAATGCAATACCAAATGAATGCCTAGCTGCCTCACCGCATTTTCATTCATACACAGAACTTCAGACATGCAACACCCCAGTTAACACAACTACATTTTTATAATATAAATAATTCATTGTCCAGTCATTGTTCTCCACTCTACCTGAACTTCCTAACTAGCCAAAATAACCTTAAAATATATTTATTAAAAGTTATTCACAATAAATACTCAAACAAGTAAATAAAACAAGTAAAACAATATAACATATAAAAACCTACTTGCAGAAGGTTAGTATAAAATTCCCACATCAGGAAAACAGAAAAAATAATCGTGGTGCATGTCTGATGAAGTTTTGTGGCGAATTTTTGTGTTGGGGTGTTGCTTTCTTGGCACTGGTACCTCTTTGATACTGTGTTCTAGTATATGATTATGCTGAATATAGATGACTGAGCATATGTCTCAATATCGGGACATTTTATTTCTGTTCTATTCCAAGGTTTAATATGAAGTGAGAAGGCTAGTCCCTGTTTTGGGGAAATTATAAAAAGTAATATTTTTAATAAGCTAGGGTAATGTTAAATAAAAGACCACCTCTGGTTGAGTTTATAGTTGAATCTAGAAGAGAAGCTGAATTTAAAAAAGGGGTAAGTAGTAGGACATAAAATGATGCATGATAACTATAAGCATCAATCAGAAGGTGTCAGAAAAGAATAATGGGAGGATATTGCATGAATCCGAAATATGCAACAAAATATAGAAGGTTTATGATTTTTGCACGGAAGTGTTGTACAGGAATTCTAATACCCTAAGTAGACTTCATAGGAATGTTCCATAGGTAGATAGCAATCATCAGAGGTGTAATGGGAGAGAGAGAGGGTACATGAGAATACATTCTTGTGAATGTAGTTAGTTTGTAGATGTAAAAAAAATCCTTACAGGGTAATGTGTTAGAAAGGTTAGGGAAGCAAATTATTTTAACAAAGTAAATTATTCTTTTTAGCTGGGATATAAAAACTGAATTCCCAAGGCATAGTAAGGCCCTGCTACATTGGGATTTGCCAAATATCAGCTGCATACCTTATGCAGGTAATATAGCCTTTACAGTAGCCGGAACCAGCACTGGCAGTATTTCCAGGCAAATGCAGGTACAATTTAAGTTGATATGGAATTAGCTAAGTAATCTTTCTATCAGTACATTAAAAAACTGCCTCATTGCTTCTGGGAACCTCACAGAAGCTCAGAACTCCACTGCCATCTACAACTACTCATAAATACTTATGGTCATCATTGATCAGTCCCTGAACTTTCATGCTCATACAGAAGCACATGCGGACAAAGTTCTTCCCCACCTGAAGCTTACTTACAAAAGATTAATTTTGTTCACTCCAGGACCAAGTGTGCAATTGCAATTAACATTCTACTTCACAGACTGAAATCTGCTCTCCCTATTATTTCATCTCTCTTTCTTTTCAAAATTCCTTTTTGCTATAAGTAGCTGAGAACTAAATACAGACATCCATACACGCTATGTAATTCCAAAGACCACCACTGCACCTTGCTGTAAAAAGAGAGATGGCTACCAGTAGCCTCTTGATCTAATTTCCTGCTGGTTACTCTTACCTTCAACTCCTATTTGATTGCTGTTGTGCATCTCTAAAAAGATACCAAACATCAGAGAACAAACCCACTCACTAAAATCAAGTGAATGTCTCCAACTAATAAGATCTCCATTCATACTTGCCACCACAGAAAACATGTTTTCTAAAATTGCACTTGCATGCTGGAACTCGCTTCCCAGTACTATTAGAGCTGTGCCTCATCTCAAAAGATTTAAACGTCAGGTAAAAAAAAATCCTGCAGAAGAAAATAAATGCAAATGTAAAAGGAAGCCAGCTAACCTTATAGCGATCACAGCTAACTCCTTTTATCTTCTCACTTATTAATCCCTTTAACAATGCAACAATTATTTCAAGCAGATACAGTTATATGCTCAGCATTAGATCACTATTGCAATAGCATTAAGCTGTATTGGTCTGTCAAGGCATATACAAAACCCTTTGGGCTCCTTCCACATGCATCATATGTCCCAGAAAGCACAAGAGTGTAGTAGTATAAAAATGGAAGTATGGGGAAGAAAATTCAGACTTTCTTGCTGCTGAAGATTGATTTAAAGCTTACCTTTACTATATCTTTGGTAACAAAAATGTTTGGAGAAAAGGGAAGTGTGTGGTAGACAGACTCCATACAGAGATGTTCAAACAGCTTTCCTTTTTTGCTTGGGGAGGATCACAAGGTTAATAGCTGTAGTATTAGTCACTCCTTTCCTCTTACAACTATCAGAAGTGAATTACATTTCTTCAGTATCTTCTTTAAAAATCAGATACTGATGGCTTAGATCAAATTGATCAGCACCTCAGACATTCCACTGTGGTTCATAAGAAAGAAAAGACTTCAAAAGGGTTAACAGAATACTCCTTCACCTTCTCTCCCCCTGGTCTTCAATGGATGTATCCACTGTGACACTTTTGGAGTACTCAGTCAACCTGTGTCCTACTTCCAATCCATCTGGTAATTCTCAGAGAAATGTCACTAAGGGTCAAGAGGCTGGAACATCATCCATTTCTGGGCATACACTATCATCCAAGAAGGGATAGCTATGTTTGTGGCTTCAGAGAATAGACATCATCCCTCAGGTATGGGTGAGGGAAGAGATACCCAGTCTCCAGATCTCATGTGTCTGATTTAGGTCCTTTTTCAGAAATTCCAGTAAAGAAGTCACAAAAAACTACACATGCTACTCCCCCCAAGTACTCCACCTTCCAGGGAGTTTAAAGAAGATTGCTATTCTTTTGCTCAGGGACTTTTTAAGGCATTTCAGTCTTTACAGTCTGCCTCTTCACTTTCTCAGAAAAGGAAAGTATCTTCAACTCCGTCTGAAAATGATTCCCAGTTTGATGTGGAAGAGATTGATTTAGACTCTGCAGCCTCTCAGATATCTTCCCTGGATTCCATAGAGTCTGAATCTGATGAGAATATTTACTCTGATTCTCCTGTAGAGGAAATTTCATTTGTAGACACTATTGCTAAGATGAAGGATCTTTTCCAGTGGGAGTTAAATTTTCAGACACCTAAAGAAGGTATTCTGAGCTTTTACATGTGAACACTCCTAAGCCTTCAGCAATTTTTTTCTGTGATACGAGCTTTGGAAGATGATTTTAATGCTGCTTATACTTGCCTGACTGTCAACATCCTGCTCCTAAGTAGTCAGATAGGCTTTACAAGGTGCTACAGTCCCTCAAATACCTCTCTTCCAAACCAGTGTCAGATCCAGCAGTTCCTTCTTTAGACAACAAAGCTGGATGTAAACTCTTTATTTCTCTTAATCTTATCCATTCAGATAAAAACAGAAGAGACTCTGCCAGGATTGTGAAGAAGATACATATGTCCTTTACTGTTGCCTTTTGGAGAGTTAACCAGCAGGCTCATATTGTGAAGTACCTACTGTCATAGTTTGCTGAAATGAATACGGTGTTGGCAGACCTACCGTCTACAGGACCTAAGTCCTTCATATTTAACTTAATTACTTCAGTCTCTCAGATCACCGAACATTCACTGAAATGTTCTTATGATTGTGCAGCTGCTGCTTCTTGGGCCGTGGCCACTAGATCTGTTTTCAACAGGTATGCCTGGCTTAAGTCTCTGAATTTGCCTAAAGATGTTAAGGCACAAATTCTCAATGCTTCCGTTGGCAAAGATGTACTACTTGTCTTTTCTTCTACTGGTGTGTTAAAAAAGTTTGATGAAAGAGGCAAACCTATTCAGGTGGTTAAATATTTTTTTCATACAATAGTACTGGTCTGTTATGTACACCTTACTTTTCAGTTTCTTTGGCATTCTTCTGTCATACACCACACCTGACACTCTGTGCCAGTTAGCTGCAGTCCCTCTGATTCTAGCTTTGACTTCCTCATTCAGACTTCTCTTCTCCTCGACCACCTTCCCAGATACTTGAAACTGTTAACCTGTTCCACTATTTTCCCTTCTATCTTAGTTCTCAGCTTCTTCTGATTTCCCCCATTTGCTACCATTACAACTGTCTTATCTGTACTCAGTTTCAACCCATGTGCCTTCAGTTTTGCATCCCATTCCCCTAGCCTTTGCTGAAGTTCTGTCTGCCTTTAATACCACATCATCTGCATACAGCAGCTTTGTTGATCTGTCCCCTCTGACCTGTTTGCTGATGTAATCCAACACCGGTATGAACAGCAGTGGGTTCATAGCTGAACCCTGATGCACACCCACTCCCACTGGGAACCACTCTGTGAGGTCGAACACTGTTCTTACAATTGAGTCATTGGGTCCATGTGCATAGCTTGCATTAATTCTACCAATGTTTCTGGGACTCCAAACCACCACAGGACTGCCCAAATCAGCTTTCTTGGAACCTTGTCATATGCATTTTCCAAGTCTAGGAATGGCCAGTTGTACTCTTTCCTCATCTCTAGCTTCTTTTCAACTATCTGCCTCACTACAAGCATTGGGTTAGTTGCATTACATTCTGATCTGAATCCAAACTGCTCATCTCCCATCTTACTTTCTACTACTCTGCATATTTGTTTATCAGTTACCCTCTCCAGAGAATTCATGCAATGTTCAGACAAAGATGGTGAAATGATTGGTATGTATGGTGAAAAATGTATGTTCATGCAGTTTTGATTTTCAGAATTTTGAAATGTCAGGCTCCTGTGTTAAAGTTTATTTTAACAAATTGTGAAAGTATGAGGAAGGTTTTATCTGCAGTTCCATCTTGTGAGAAAAGCTCTCCTTTAAGTGGGTAAGTTCCTTCCATTTCACAGGTCACTACTCATTGTTTAAAGTATGTTTATGAATCTGTAGATACTACTTCAGAGCTGTGGCCGCTTGCTCTGTGCTAAGGAGGTCTATCTGGCTGTGTTCTCAGAAGATATTAAAAAATTAAATTTTACATTCTTTGGATAGAGATTTAGTTTTTAAACCCTCTGCTGCAGAGGTTATCAAAAATATGGGAATCCCTCAATTTTTTCAGCCCTCCTTTTCCAAAATTTTCAGTGGATTCTCCAACCTCATTGTCCAGTTCTGGAAAGAAAAAAAAAACAGGTTCAGCAAAATACTGATAAGAAGATGTTTTAAAACAAAGGCAAGGAGTTTACAAAAAGAAAGCAGGACCCCCCCCCCAAAACAAAGGACAGTCAAACACATTAAAATTACTATGTAAAGAACCATGCCCCCCACACACCCACCCACCCTGGCAGTTGTTTATTTCTTCCAGAAAGTTTACTCTGCATTTCTCTATTTGTTAACAGATAGTTTCAGACCAATGGAATCTGAAAATCATTCAACAGGGTTACAGATGACAGTGGGAGGAAATTTCTCCCTTTCAGGGAGTCATTCCTCATTCACCAGACCAAACTTCTCTATTTCAACCCTGTCCTAGGGAGTAATGCAGACAGCTCCTCCTTCCCTGTTGGGGAAAGGGTTTTTTTATTCAAGCATTTGTTTAGTGCCAAAGAAAAAAAGTGCCTCTGCTCCAGTTCTCAATCTTTCTTTCCTAAACTTTTTGTGATAGTGCCTAAGTTTAAAAGACTGTCACTTAACATCTTGTTTCCCCTTCTTCTTCATTTAAGTTTTTTTGGTAAAACTAGACTTAAAATATGCTTATCACACTCCTATTTTAACAGGTTTTATTTTTATTTATTTAATAAAATTGCACACTTTCTCTTTTCTTAGCTAGAAAATGACATAACGAATCTCCAAAACTGCTGGACTAATAACTAAATAATTTAATTAATTAAATGAACACTTTTACAATCTTAAATACACACAAATAATGCATTATGTTAATCCTATAACATACAAACATACTACTGCACCATACTGGGTTTAAAGGATCCAAATAATCCTCTGTAGTGGATATGATCTATCTAACCCTGAGACCCGAGAAAATAATGATGATGAATACCTAACCGACATGATAAATAAACTTCTATGCCTTGTTCAACCACTTCTTTAACTGAAGGGAGATCTAGCAGGGCCATATGAATCTAATTTGAGATCCCACAGTTCCCTAAGTAGGACCTTAAGATCCTCAATGACTGGAGGAATCCTCTATTTCCACTTCCTGGTTATACAATTTTAGCCAATAACAATATTACGTTGCAAGCAGGTTGTAAATGATGAGGTATTCCTGCTCATCCACTAATTCTAAGCAATAGGCATAGTAAGGACCTGATGATCCAGACCAATACCCACAGTGTCCTCCCTCAAATCCTTCCAAGATTTATGTAAGTCTGGGCATCTCCAAAAAACAAGGATCCAATCTGCTACCCCAGTACCGAGGCATCAATGAGGAGAAGTATTAGGGAACATGTTTATGTAATTTAAGTTTTTTCCATATCTCTCCAAAGCAGCTCATATAGTTTTCTATAGACTGTCAAGTCGAAATTTATCCAGAAATTCAAACCAATTAAGTATGGCATTAGAAGAGAATAAATGTGTCCAGTACCTTGAGTGGGACAATTTTACAGACACCTAAAGGTTTGAGGGAGCAACCTCTTCCACCTACATGTAACACCTATCAATGAAAGATCCTGCTACCAGGAATGGACTCCTGATTCCTTTAGGAAAGAGTATATAGTAAACAGTTAGTCTTGAATAAATCTCATCCAGGTGCTTAATAATGTAAGAGTCCTACTACAGGTGTGTATAAAAGCAATCCTGCTTCCCCCAGTACATCTAATATGGTTACTTTGCAAAGACTGTATATGCATCTGTCATAAATTTGTACTGAAATTTTGATTTTGGTAGTTGTGACAGTCACTACTCCGGACCAGTAATCAAGGAGCCTATTCGTCACCACTGACACCAGTGAGGAAAGGGCACTAGGAACAAAAAGGATACACACAGTATTTTCAGATGCAACTCTCTGCACCAAGCAGTTTCCCTTAAGAACACACAGGCAGCAAACTCCAGAACTGGGGCTGGACACTCTGTCTCTGTCTATCTGTCTCCCGACTTCAAACAAGACTCTACACTGACCACTCTGGAGTTCTATGTCCCTATTCCAAGTAGCTGACACACACACTTGGATATTTTATTTTCACACACACACACACACACACACACACACACACACACACACACACACACACACACACACACACCTACCTGGGAATGGCTGGCACATATTTACCAGCTGTGCCCCCTCTGCCCTGACTATAAGGTAATTACACTGTCACCAGTCAGCTACTCTAAGGGTCTTACAAGGGTACTTAATTATTATGAGCAAAATTAATACTAGTACAAATGGTAAAGTTTGACCAATGCAGCAAGGCTTTCAGGAGCAACCACTGTATCACTAAAATAAGCATAAGTACTATTAAGTTGTTAAAGGTATTCTCTACAATACCAACCACAATGAAAGGTCTAGAAATATTTAATAATAAATAATAAATAGAAAACATGAGACTACTGAATATCTTGTTACAGTAAACAGAGTTTCAATCACAGGAGATATAAAAATAACATGGCTGGATACATTCACACAGATGCAGAAAAATAATACTTAACTAATCTCACTATATTTTCCTGACTGACTAAAGAATCACTGTTCCCTAGTTAAGTTACTTACTACAGCAATGCAAGATAGTGAATGTTTAGTTGCTTACTACAGCAAGGCAAGATGAGGTGTGTGGTTGTGTGAGATATCCGTGAGAAATTTTTCCTGTCAGCTTCCAAAAAACAAAGTGCTGCTGTGAAAGTTCTGTGATATCTCTCACTAATATCTAAAAAATAATTTCAGTGCTGGTTATAGAAAGATATCGCATCTGGTCACCTGACTCTGGTACAATACATACCCAGAGCTTTGCTAAGATCCATTGCAGCATCTTCTTCTTCTTTTGGCTTTTCCCAGTTAGGGGTCGCCACAGCGGATCATCTGTCCGCTCATGATTGGCAGTGGAGTTTTATGGTGTTGAGTTTCCAGCCCAGCACCCAACCTTCCACAGAAGGCACACACATGCACACACTCATGCCTAGGGCCAATTTAGAGTGTCCAATCCACCTACAGCATGTCTTTGGGATGTGGGAGGAAACTGGAGCACCCGGAGGAAACCCACTTGACTACAGAGAGGACATGCAACCCATTTTTCAAAATTAGGCCACAGTGGTGCAGCGGTTAGCATTGCCACCTCACAGCAAGAGGTTCTCCCGTACGATTCTCGGCTGGAGCACCTTCTGTGTGGAGTCTGCATGTCCTCCCCGCGGTCCAGTGACATTTAAAGACATGCAGGTAGGTGCGTGCATGTATGGGTGTGCCTTCTTTGAAGGCTAGGCATCGGGCTGGCAACTTGGAACTGTAAACTCGGAACTGTAAAAATCCACTGCCAATCATTAGCAGACCGGAGTTCCGCTATGGTGACCCCTAACCGGGAAAAGCCGAAAGACAGAAACTGGACTGTGATTAACCTCTTCCCTTTCAGAATTCTCTGTTAAAACATATACATTTAATCAGTTATACATAGATGTCAGACAGTTTTATTGCATCTCTTTTCTGTTCAGCAGGATCCACTGTTGATGCATTTTTAACTCATTCACTCCAATGGAGATCAGAACATTTGCACTGTAGCTTCCAATGGAAGGAGCCTAAGCTTTTCGACAGATTCAAATTATGCTCTCGCATTTCAAACAAATGTTTATATGTCTGGAACCATAAAGGTTATGAAAAAAGTATAACTGGCAAATTCTTCAGCACAAACTAGTTTTATAGTAGTAGTATTCTATAGTTTCTAGGTCTTAAAATGAATTTTATAAATCACAGTAACCACAGTAACTATTACATTTGTAATATTTTGTAAACAACTTACAATATCTCAGCAACCACTCAAGTTATACAAATACTGTCAGGAGCATTTTATTCATCTAGCTGAGAGCTTTCATATGAGGCTAAGGAGTTCTGTATGTGTTACTTGGTTGTTGAGATATTTAGAAAAATGTAAAACTTGTAGCTATATAAATTAATATCATAAAAACAACAGTTAATATCTGTTTACCTATACGAGACAGAAGTAAAATATTAATGCATTTGAGTTTGCTATTCTATAAGCTTTAAGATGAAATATTTTAAAGCCTTGTATATAGTTTGGAATTATTGCTACAAATATGAACAAACAATATTTGATGCCTAGCGGCGTTAGCAGGAGTTAACTGCAAATGCACTTGGAAGGGTCACTCAGATGTAATGAAAGCAACTTTACAAATACATTTTAACACAAGCATCTGTACAAGTCAGTGTGATACTCAAATGACATAAAACTCTTTACAAAACTCAGCCAGCTATGCTGGCATATGTTACACATGCACTGCCCTACTCTCCCTGGCACAGATGGCACTCCCTCATATCATCACATCTCTCCCCTCTTTGAAGACTCAGGCTAGTTTTTCAAGAGACCATGGAAAAATGTTGCTTGAGAGAAATGGGCCTGTTTGGGAACACATTAACCCATACCCTGTCTTGACAGCCCATTTACATTGGCATTGCTGACCCCACTATGGTGCTGCACTGTCATGTCATATGCCTGCAAACCTAGGCTCCACCTTAATAGCCTGGCATTTTGCTGGCTGGCTCGATGTAGCCATGTTAAAGGATTGTGGTCTGTAACCACAGTGAATTTCCTTCCATACAGATAGGACTGAAGTTTTTGCAGTGCCAGTACTATGGCTAGACATTATTTTTCTGCAGCTGCATAACCTTCCTCCCTGGGTTGCAGTCTATGATTGAGATATAGAAATGGGTGCTCTTCTCCCTGTGAGGAAACTTCGCTGAGTACAGCTCCCACCCCATGGTTTGAAGCATTCACCTGCACAACAAATTCTTTGCTGTAATCTGGACTGGCTCATACAGTGGGTCCTCTCAAAGCCCCTTTAAACTTTTGGAATGCCTGCCATCCACTGCAAATACTCAGCTTCAGGGCCTACCTATGATGGTAAGGATTCATCATGTTAACATGGTACAATTAATTTGTGCCCCCCCCCCCACACACACACACCTCTTGCCTAGCAGGTTTACCATGTAATTAACACCACTGACCACCCTTACCACTTTGAACAGTCTCTCCCAGGCTGCCTGCAGTTTATTGTGTCTGATAGGAATGAGCACCATAACCTACTGTCCCACAGCATACTCTCAGGCTTGAGCAGTCCTGTTATACCAGACCTTCTTCTGCTGTTGGACTCCTGTCAGGTTCTCCTGGGCCAAGCCCATGAGCTCCCTAAGCCTTGTCCTGAGGTTTAGGACATATGCCACAACAGACTCCTTGTGGGATTCACACTCACCCTCCCACTCATCATGAATCAAATATAAAGACCTCCAAACCCTTTGCCTATACAGCAACTCAAAAGGTGGAAATCCTGTGAATTCATGGGGTACCTCTCTGTATGCAAACAGTAGATGGGACAGATATTTGTCCAAGTCTCTCTTAAGCTGGTCTGCAAATGCCTGTAGCATGGTCTGTAGTCACAAACAATGTTCAGTGCCTCACCAAAGTTCAGTCAGATGAAGTGAAATCGAAAATCCAAAAGTCACAAAAGACTGAACACTGCTGGAGTCAAACACCTTCTGTTTATTTAAAACACCAAACACATAAAAGATGAACGCTTTCGGGCCTCTGCCCTTCATCAGATAAAGCTTCTCACATAGTCCAAACAATTTAAAATACATGTTAACCAATGAAATTCAGTTAAAAATCAATGAAAAACCCGCCTATTTTTAAGGGCGGGTTTCATGGGAATGACTTCATTGAGCCCAGTCTGAAGGAATGTTTTTACACCAGGGGTTACAATAGACAGGTGGTTAATAAAAAGGTGGATGTTAGCAAAAGGTACAGGAAGGATAGGTATAAACCATGGCTAGGGAACACATTGACCCACACAGATGGTGGATACAAAAGAATGGTTAATAAAGATTTTAGGCTAATGTTGACTTATGGCAGCAATGTTGGTGATATATGTAAACTCATTCAAGGGAATTGGAACATCTTGACTAGTGATGTGAGTTTGAAAAACATCATTGGTGATAAACCTAGTTTTAGTTATAAAAGGAATAGAAATTTGAAGGAACTGTTGTGCAATGATACCAGATCGACCAATAAAGCTGGTTTACCCACAAACAAACAGGGTACTTTCCCTTGTGGGTCCTGCAAAGCCTGCAACCATATAGACAAAAGTAGTGTCTTTATACATCCGGTCACAGGAAGGACATTCAATCTGAAAGGGAGAGCCACCTGCAGAACCACTAATGTGGTTTATTTGGCAGAGTGTCATTCCTGCACCAGTTTTTATGTAGGCAAGACTAACTGCATGTTTAAGGTCAGGATCCTACAGCACCTCTCTTCTATTAGGAATGGGGATACGCACAATGCACTATTTAGACACCTGGAAGCCCATCCTTTACATGGTTTTAAATTCAGAGTGATAGTGAATGTGAGATTGAGTAAAAGAGGGGGTGACATTAAACAGCTGACTGAACTAGCTGAATCAAAATGGATTGTTGAACTTATGGCACATAGGAGTCCTGGGCTCAATGAAGTCATTCCCATGAAACCCGCCCTTAAAAATAGGCGGGTTTTTCATTGATTTTTAACTTCTTCAAAAGGAACCTTGATGATTGGATGGGAGATAGGAAATTCACCCCAGGGATCATGTCAGTCACCCTGCTAGACAGGGGTCCAGAGAAGTAAATATTGTGGGAAGAAATATCCAGGGAATTGTTATGGCTAGGCTTGTATAGGCCCTAGGGCCGATAGCCTAGTAGCAACCTATGAACCTATAAACCTATGGGCTATGGCTAGAAGTGCCAGATGGTAGGCTCTGGGCACTACCAACTGCTGAATTTCCTCACCCTCAAGCCCTCCCTCAGGAGTCCACTCTGTATACAGTAATCCTTTATTCTAGTATACATACTCCCCTTTTCTTTGAGAACCAGGTGCCACCTTAGCTACCTCCCTCCAGCCTCATAAGGTAAATTCTGAAAGCTGAGCCTGTCTCAATTCTACCTTTCTGACCCTTCCCAGGTCCCTTTTCACAGGAAACCTGGTGTCTCAGAGGTGTCTCACTGTCAGCCTGGGTACTACCACTCACCTCTGCCCTTGCAATCACCCTTCCATGGGAACATCAGTACCTACCAGCAACTGTGTCTCACTTTCAGGCTCACTGCTACAGGGAATCGCTCTCCCTGAAATAGCCGCATCATCAGCCTCAGCTTCAGGTGTGGGTTCTGTTTAGGTTTCTCCCAGTCTACCAGATGCACATGCCTGTCTCCAAGCCTGACTGCACGTAACTGCATGCACACAAGGTACTGCATTACCAGAATCATTTCTTATCAAGAAATCTGCAGGGATATCCTCAAACACATGTACCTGCTTGCTTCCTTTTCCACCCTCCCAGTCAAGGTGAATCCTGGCCAAAAGTATTTAGAATGGGGTTCCTCCTAAAGCTCTGACTGGAGGGGACTGCTCAAGCAAGTACTGCTACTGTTTAACCACTGCACGTTTCATACTGGTTATATCAGAGGCTGTGTCTCTCTCAGCAGTGGTCTGTCTTCCTTCCACTAAGATAGGATACAAACTCCTGTGATAGTTTGGTACCCCTGCTGATCCAGACAACTTAACACTGGCATGCTGTTATTTCCATTTGCTGTGTCCCTTACATTTTGTTTCCCACCTTGTTTCAGTGGACATTTGCATGCTGCACGGCTCCTGTGGTTACATTTAAAACATCTAACCCTTGATCCTGGCCTGTACTTGAACTTGTGGCTTCCCCTGTTACTGGTGAACTCTGTTGGGTGGTTTAGGCTGCTCAACATGGGTTCCCTTATATCCATGTGCAGTGCTGGCTATCCCCTTCTTGTGCAGTGGTTGCCTGCTTGCTAAGTAAGGATCCCATTTTCTCCTCAGCTCATCTTCAGAGTTGCACTCCCAGTCTGCCAACCAGATTCTCATGTCCTCAGGCAGCATGCTAAGGGCTTGTTCCCTCACCAAAAGGTCTGCCAGCCTTTCACAATTGGTGACCTGATACCCACTTGCCCACCTATGAAAATAAGTGATTAACTCAACAATATAATCACAAACACTTTCATCTGCCTTGCGTCTATGCTCATGAATTTTTTTTTCTGTAAGCTTCAGGTTTTAACGTAAAGCATTCCAATAAACCTTGTTTAACTTTATCATAGTTTAAACGATCAGTACCAGGCAATTTAGAAACAGCAGTTACAGTTTTACCGTGCAGTAAGGGGGTCAGGAACTGTACCCAGAGCCCTTGGTCAACATTATCCTGTTTACATACTGTTTAAAATATATGAATAAAACTATCAAAAATTATCACCCTCTGTAAACTGTGAAAGAAATTTACTGACCTTTATTGTTTCTGGGGTTCAGTTATTCCCTTCCCCATTACCTCCATGACCCTGACAAAGAGTCAGCATCTCCCTCTCTTGGGCTCTGTTTCTTTTTTTCTTTGGCCTCCAAATGTTGCAGTCTGCTGATTCTAATTCCAAATGTTTGGCCTCCAGTTCAAGTCTCTTTAACTCCAGATGGGTTTTTAAGTCCTCTGAGGAAAAGGTGAACTGCTGTGTTTCTGAAGACTGCACATCCCCATCATCAGAATGGTTGTCTTCCTGGTTGCTGGTCCATATTGCAGCTATGATTAAGGCTTAAATCATTTCCTTTTTAGTCAGGTTGGCATGCACCAGTCCTTTGCATTTGCACACCTTGGCCAACTTATTCTTCATCAGCTTGCCATAATCCTCTGCTGACATCTTTGCCTGCTTTCCCCGACTAAGTTAAACTAACAAAAAAAAATAAAGAAAGAAAGAAATAAAACTGTTGTGAAAATGAAACTCTGTGTTTACCTTGTGGCTGCTGAGAGTACACACACCTTCAGTAACAACTGCCCACAGGCCACTGAAGTTCAATTAATATCCCACCCAGCTGCCACCAATATGTTACAGTCCTTACTCCAGGCCAGTAATCAAGGAGCCTCAATCCTCAACACCACACAGGGAGCACACTCCAGACCTGGGGCTGGACTCTGACAAGACTCCACACCAACCACTTTGGAGTTCTGTGTCCCTGTTTCAAGCAACTGACACACACACTTGGATATTTGATTTTACGTGCACACACACACACGCACACACACGCACACACACGCACACACACACACACACACACACACACACACACACACACACACACACACACACACACACACACACACACACACACACACACACACACACACACACACACACACACACACACACACTTCGGAAAGGCTTGCACATATTTATCAGCTGTGCCCCCTCTGTCCAGACTATAAGGTAATTACACTGATACCAGTCAGCTACTCTAAGGCTCTTACAAGGGTACCCAATTATACTGAGTAAAATTAATACTAATACAAATATGACCAATGCAGCAAGGCTTTCAGGAGCAGCCACAGTGTCACTAAAATAAGCATAAGTACTCTTAAGATGTTAAAAGTATTCTCTAAAAGACCAACCACAATGAAAGATATAGAAATATTTAATAATAAATAATAAAATGGAAAACATAAGACTACTGAATATCTAGTTACAATAAACACCTGGGTTTCAATCACATGAGATGTAAAAAATAACACTTCTGGATACAGTCAGGCAGATGTAGAAAAAACAATACATAACTAATCTCACTATATTTTCCTGACTGACTAAAGAATTACTCTTCCTTAGTTATTTACTATAGCAAGGCAAGATGATAAGTGTTGAGTTGCTTACTACAGGAAGGCAAGATGAGGTGTGTGGTTGTGTGAGAGATCTTTCCTGTCAGGTTCCAAAACACAAAGTGATGCTGCGAGAGTTCCATCATATCTCTCACTAATATCTAAAAAAAAAAATAATTTCAGTGCTGGTTATAGAATTATATCACATCTGGTCACCTGACTCTGGTACAGTACACACCCAGAGTTTTGCTATGAATTGTTGCTGCATTTGAAAATACTGTGTGTATCCCTTTTTGTTCCTAGTGACCATCTGTAAATGTATCTACAAGCACTGCACCTATGAGGAAAAAATCTAGGCAGTTAGAATAACAAGAATAATAAATGATTAGCAAAGCAAGACATCCCAGGGTCAGTCCAGTTTATTTCTAGTTTGGTTTACTGACTGACAAAGATTCCAGATGAGGACAGGGTTTTTATACAACCTTGAACGATACAGCCCTGCCTCTTTAGACATACATTGTGTCCAAATCAGGTTATACATCTATTTAAAATTGCTTGTGAGCAGACTATTTTAAAAGTTACTACTATAACAGGTTTCTTCCCTTTTTTAGTGACAAGTACAGAGTCAGCATTTCTTTCTTCAGCTTGCTTTATCATAGGTTCATAGGTAGATACTAGGCTATCTGCCCTAGGGCATTTATAAGCCTAGCCAGAGTGTATTTGGCTTCCGCCTCCCTACCTCTGTAAAGTAGGTCACAGGAGGTACCCTTTTAAGATTAGTTTACTGTGCCTCTGTCTAGCAGGGACACAGAAGAGATCCCAAGGGTGAATTTGCGATTTCCCATCCACGCGTCCAGATTTCGCTTGAAGAGGGTCAGCGAGGGGCTATGTATAACATAAACTGGGATTCTATTCCAGAATGAGGGGAGCCTCTGGGAAATTAATCTGTCCCTCCAGCATGTCCTATTTATTTTTGTGCTGAGGTTTAGGTCCCTGGAGCGTGTAGCTCTAAGGGACTTGGATTTTTTGAGGTGGAGCATGTCCATTAATTCTGGGTTTGACGTGGCTTTTACGTCAGGCATAGATCACCTCTGAGTAGGCGGTAAGCAACTGAGTAGAGCTGGAGTTTCTTTAGTCGAGCTGCATAGGACATCTGTTTGCTGCCCATGATCCTCTTGGTGAGGTACTTTTGGGGTCTCTCCAGTTGCTGCAGGTGTCGGGTAAGGTACATCCCAAAAGGGGCACTATATTCAATTATGGGCCTGATAAGTGACGAGTAGGGGGGCACAATGACCTCTCTTGATCTAGATGCGAACCCTTTCGTGATAAGGTGGGCTATATAGAAGGTATTTCTAACCACTTTGGCAACGTGATTATCAAAGGAGAGATTACTATCTACGTTGGTCCCCAAATCTCTAATTACTTCTTCCATACTTAATGGATTACCACCTATGTAGTAATTTGTGGGAACCTTGTTTTTCCCAAAGGGGATGACTATGCACTTTTTAGCATTTAGCTTGAAGCCGTGGCTCTGGCACCAAGCATCCGTCTCTGTGAGACTCTTTTGGAGGATGCTTGTGTCAGCTGGAGATTCGATTATGGCCCCCAGTTTGCAGTCATCTGCGAACTTTGTCAGCCATAATCCCCCCGTGTTTGCCTGAACCTCAGAGAAGTATATACCAAACAAGAAAGGTCCCAGAACTGAGCCCTGTGGGATGCCACTTGTAACTGGTTTGGATTCGGACATGGCACCTGCGATTCTGACCATGTGGGTTCTATCTCTGAGCCAGTTTGCAACCCATCTTGTGATATAGGGGTTGATATTTAAGCTGGTAAGCTTATTTATGATGCCCGAGTGGGGTATTGTGTCGAAGGCTTTTGCGAGGTCCAGGTAGGCTGTGTGGACTACCTTACCCTCATCTATGGCTTTAGTAACTGTTTCAAAGAAATCAACTAGGTTTAAGAGGCAAGATCTGCCCTTAACAAAGATGAATTGGGGAGGGTCCAGTGTCTGGAGGTTCCCAATGTCTTTGTTTATGAGTTCCATGATAATACGCTCCATAGCTTTACAGACCAGACTAGTCAGGCTTATGGGGCGATAGTTTCCGGGGTCCGTTGTGGCACCACCTTTGTGGAGTGGGACCACTGTAGCTGTATGCCATTCTTTGGGTACATATCCTGTAGTAAGGCTAAGTCTGAACAGTGACTTAATGTGAGGGTTCAGTTCTTCTTGGAGCTCATGTAAGACACAGCCTGGGACACCGTCCAGTCCCATTGATGCTGTGATTTTTGCTTTGGAGAGGGCAGCTTTCACCTGTGCATCTGTGATATCAGGGAGGTTACATTCAGTTGGGATAGGCATTTGCTCCTGTGTGGGGGAAGGGGGGGAGAAGTTTGCGCTGAATCAGTCTGCCAGGATGTTGGCTATGTCTGTAGGTTCGGTATATTTTGTACCATTATGCAACAATTCAGAGCATATCTGGGAGTTTCCGCCCATGTTCCTGACATAACTAAAGAAGGCTTTGTGATTATATTTAGTGTCTAGGGCAATTTTTCTTTCGAAGCTGGCCTTTGATGATTTTATGAGGGATCGAAGTTTCTTGCTAATACTGATCAGAGATGCCTTCCCTTTTTGGGATTTTGCTCTGTCATGTAGTAGCTTCCTCCTTCTGTTGTATAGCTTATTTATGGCTGGGGTCCACCAGACCGGCCTCCTGTTTTTGGAGGAGTGAGTCTTGGTTTTATTTGGGATAGCACAATCCATGCATTCCTGCAGGTGCTCATAGAATGCATTTGTAAAGGATTCTGCGGATTGGCCCAGGGGCTTTGAAGGATTCCACCTCAGTCTTGAGAAGTGCAAAGTTGGCTTTTGAGAAATTCTTTACAGTGATTTCCTTGGCTGGGGGTGGGGACGGGATATGGATGTCCAGGGAAATGTGTTTATGGTCTGATCTTACCAATAAGGGGTTTACCTCTGGTGTGGAACATAGAGTCCCCATGTTGGTGATGACCAGGTCCAATATGTTGTTCCCTCTTGTGTGAGTGGTGACCAGTTGTTCCATTGCGTTATAGTTTATAAATTCAAGGAACCATTGGGCGAGGGTGTTTGGGCTTGAGTAGTTTTCCCAGTCGATGCTTGGGTAGTTGAAGTCACTACCTAACTACTAGAGGAGATCATGATTTACGACCCTAACCACAATATCTATATGTGTGAGCTGGACATCTGGCGTCGTTATCTGGATGATTGTTGGTTGGTGTGGAAGGCTGATGAAAATTATCTTAAAGAGTTTCTTGATTACCTTAATGGTAATATATGGGGAATTGAATTCAAGTTGACTTTCCATAGATCCAGGATTATTTTCCTGGACGTGGAGATCAACAGAAATATGGATGATACGTTATCCACTACAGTATTCAGAAAATTTCCTGAATTTAACTGTCTATTACATGCCTCCAGCTTCCACCCACAACATATCATCCAAAATATACCAAAATCTCAATTTTTAAGAGCTAGAAGGATCTGCTCTAACCAACAGTCCTATACAAATACATGGGATGACCTTGCCCATAGATTTTTAGAGAGAGGTTATCGTCCAGGCACTGTGAATTTGGCAAAAAGGTGGGCTTCCAACTTGAATAGGCAGGATTTATTGTGTTACAAAAATAGGAAGAAAGATGTGGCCCAACAACCTATACGGCTGGTTACCACTTATGGACGGAATTCTAAGAGTTTTATAAACATCATTCAGAGGCATTGGAATGTCTTGATGGCTGAAAAAAAACTTCACCCTTTTCTTAGAGACAGATGTTCTTTCTCATTTAGAAGGGGACGTACAATAGGTTCTAGGCTCAGTCATTATAAGAGACCTTCTTTTGACTCCACAGTTTCTACCCAAACATCTCTTACAGGGGGACCAGTTCTAGGATGCATCCCATGTGGTCATTGCTCATATTGTGTCCGAGTTTTACATACCCGGGAATTTAGCAGTAAAAATACCTCTATGATTTTTGACATCAAATTTTGGGCCAATTGCAGTACGGAGTGGGTCATCTATTTGGTGACCTGCACTTGTTCTGCTTTTTATGTGGGGCAGACTTCCAGATCTTTTCGCCTTAGAATCTGTGAACACCTTAGTGATATTAAGAACAAACACCTTAATAATGCTTTATATAAACATAGTTTGAAACATACAACAGCTTCTTTTAAATTTGTTATTATTGATCACATTAAAGGTATTTGTAGAGACAAACAAAGTTGGCATGAAATGCTCAATTTTAAAGAAAAGAAATGGATAGTCAAACTTGGAGCTTTATTTCCACCTGGTCTTAATGACCAATTTTAATTACAAATTATCTGTTTTGATTGGTTCTTATGTCATTCACCTAGTTATATATATTTATACATACTGGGTTGTGAGCACTTTGATTGTTTGTTATCCACTGAAGAAGGCTCTGTTAAGCCAAAACCGGTTTGGATTTATTACTGATGTGTTATTCAGGGGATTTTTCCCTTGGGTTTTAATAAACCATTGGATTTTGTACTTTCCACACTTGCTGGCTTTGTTTCCTTTGGATTTTGGCTTATATTGCCTACTTGCATCTGTGTTTGGACTAGTTGAAGTCACCCAATAACATAGTGTTTGGAGAGACCTTCATATTCTCCAGTGTTCTCAGGAATGCCAAGTGGGGTTCCTGTAATAGGGAGGGTGTTCTGCAGCAGGCTACAAACTGAAAGGCAGTTTTGCCTGCTGTTAGTTGCACATGGATGGTTTCCGATGCTTCGTGCAGTGCCACTAACCTGGAGGTGTAGGTATCTTTGATGAATATAGATACTCCCCCTCCTTTTGTGCTTTGGTCCAAGTTTTGGGGCCGAAACGCATGGTATGAGTTATAACCTGGTAGTGCTGGGGTGCTCTCAGGAGCCTTGAACCAGGTTTCTGTTACTGCACAGACATCGATTTTCTCCATACTGAAGAGAGCCTCGAGTGCGTGCAACTTGAGGTTTAGACTTCTGGCATTGAGTAGCATTACCTTTAATTTTTCTATCCCTGGGCTGTCTATGGAGGTGGGTTTGTCCTTTGAGCCTTGCCTAAAAAAGGCACTATAGGGGTGGCAAGAGCCTTGGCCAGTATACGAAAGCCTAAGGGTGACAGGTGCAAGCCGTCCCTAGCGAAGCAACATGGCTTGTCGAGCATGTTATCCCAGGCAGACAGACACTGGATCCCCTTTGAATGACACCAATACTTTAGCCAATTGTTGAAACTGATCATTTTGTCTTTATACTGTGGCATCATTCTTGGTGAGGGCAAGATGCTACTCAAGGTCAAGGTCATACCAGCCTGGGCTACATGGTCACTGAGCTCCTCTATGTCTCTTTTCATGTAGTCCAGGGAGGTACGTCTCAGGTCATTCACACCAACATGGACAATGACGGAGTCATACTTGTACTTGCTTTGGAGTGACCTGAGTGCTTGTGTTATGTGGCGGATCCTGGCACCTGACAGGCAGCTTACAGTGTCCTTCTCCTTGTTCAGTCTGGTGAGTGGGACGTCAGTGTGCCGGACAATAGAGTCCCCTATAACAAATGTATTTGGTGTGTTGTTTGGCCTTAAGGGCTGTGACTGTGAGGCACACTGATTTTGTGAGATATGTGATTCGTGGGTATTGTTGAGGGGTGGCTGTTGCTTGGATATCTGCTTAGGAGGTCTTTGCTGTTTAGGCAGATTTTTATTTAGAGCCTCCGAGTATGTTTTTGTGTGTTTATGTGTTGGGTATGCAGATGCAATAGGTCTGTGTGAGACTGGATTTGTGGTGTGGGTGGTTACCTTTTCCTCCTGACTGACTGTGCCAGTCTTGGGTTGAGAGAGCTCTGCCTCCAGTTTGGCTGTGTAACTGCATCTCTCACATGTATTAGAGTTTGTTGGAAGGAGGAGAGGGTTGTCTGTGTACATAAGGCAATTGTAACATTGCCTCAAAATTCCCAGATTCACCAGCTGGACTGGAGAGTAACCTTGAAACTGACCCTTGGACATACCAGATTAGTATAGGGAACTGATTTTTTAATAATCAGATTAGGGAAGGGAACTGATTTTTCATTTGATCAGGAAGAACCAATCGGGAGCCTAATACTTATGAGAAGTCAAGGAGGGTGTAGTGCTTTAGTTAGTTAGTGTTTCCTTATAAGACCTGAGCAAGTGCAGGGCTTTCGAAAGAGAATAGAGTGATTACTTTGAGAGTTTGAACAGTTCTAAGGGAAAAAGTGAAGAGCAGACTTTGTGGAGCCTGGAATAGTTTAAACCTGTTTAGGCGGTGCTGCCCGACGCTGATCAGTGCGCAAAACTGTGCAAAAAGAGAGTTGTAGGGTTTTAAGAGAGAGAGATCAAGGAGTTTAGAATTGACCCAAAATGGCCAATAAAACTACAGCTTCTAGGTAGTAACCACTCCTCCAGGGACAGGCAGGCTGTTCAATGTTAACCACTCCCACTGGTGAACACAGAGACTTCTCTTTAGCCCAAGCAAGCACTGGCCTTCTAGAAACTTCCAAACAGTTCAGAACAGCAAATCTGTAACTGAACTTTCTTAACTTTCAGAAAGTGGGAAAAAAGCAAGATTTTTTTTTCTTTTTGTTGTAGTTTAAAGGTAGCAGAGACACACAAGCAGCACAATAATTACAACAGTGCAATAAATGACCCCACACTTGAGTGCTAGGTCAAAATCAGGTAAAATGCAGTTTTTAGAGAAAAAAATATTTTAAATTAAGTGCAACACAGGAAATGCAGTAAACAGGCTCTAGATGTGTTCCAAGTACAGTTACTGTTACAGATATAAACTTTAGCAAGCTGGAAAATGCCAAAAAATAGGCGGCAAAGCAGTAAAACTTAACAAAAAATCAGAAGAAAATACTTAAAATCACAAAAGTGGCTCCTTTTCTTCTCTCAGCGTTTTCTCCCCTTGGTAGGTGCTTCAGCAACAACTAGCAAGCCTGAAAAGACGCCAAAACCATGAGGCAGCTGGGGTTTAAGAGAGACAGATCAAGGAGTTTAGAATTGACCCAAAATGGCCAATAAAACTACTACATATCATCATATGTTTTTACTGCTTAATTGTCTATCACAACATTTTTAATGAGAAATGCTATTTATTATTGTTAGAGTTGCAGTTCATATTTACATTATTACTGTTGTTGAATAATTTAGAACTAATGAAAGTTTGCAACTCACAAAGTAGTACAATATAAAAGCTTAATAAAAACTTCATATAAAGTCCGCAGCTTTGCAGCATGTATATGCAAGGCACAACATCTGCTCCTGTCATTTATTTTATGGATAATGTGTGAAATATAACAATATACATTCCCTGATTTTTTGATATTAATGGCATGTATCTACATTTTACAAATCATGTATTTTTCATTATTTGCATTCTTTACACATATAGTTTAGGAATGTTTTGATAGAAATAGAAAAAGTACTGATTAATACATGTTTTATACAACTTTTAATAGAAGAGCCATTTCTGCTGTTATAATACATTAGTGTGTGTCAGTGTGTGACCCTTGTTTTAGGCTTTTGTGACCTTTTTACTCTATTTACGCCTGTGTCAGTGGCTGAGATAACAATTCTAAAAACCACTGTGAAGTCTTATAGCTAGTTAGCATCTGTTATCTGACATTTGATTATTAGAGGAATTATTTTAATACAAATATTTATTTATATTAATAATTATGCCTTGATAAAAAGAGGAATTATTTCTAAGCACTATCTTATCTTGGCTGATGCCCTTTTAGCCAGGCATTCCATGCAGCTTTTGTATTTATGTTTTTAGTCACTGGCATTTACATAGAAGATTGTTCACACATGCTGTTCAGAGAAGATTTTTGTAAGCTGGTGTCCCAAAATTGCTTGAAATCCCAATACTGTAACAGTTCCCCCTGAACAGACATGAGAACCCATGTTTGTTGATTCTGTTTAGTGCATATTATCAAGCTTTATTAGTTTAGAATACTTTATAAATCGTACAATGTCTTGGACTTGATGCACTTGGTCCACTGCCAAAACCTGTATTGCTTGCTGTCTTACATATTCGATTTCACACTTGATGACAACAATTAATAGGTTTGCACATCCTCATATACCAAGTATGACCAGTGTAAGCTGTTACATCCTGGGAAATAAGGAGACCACACGGTTTATGGAGTTGTAAGGCCTTTCTTTATTAAGAGCCTCCAGGTGCGCACCCATGCTACATGCTTCCAACTTCTGCAAGTCATACATACACCGGAACCAACAAGTTACCAGAGAATACAGAACCAACAGTACATGTTGAATTCCCCACAGCGCCCCTACAGTACAACAACCACATTACCAGCCCGAATACTACATTCCTCCCCTTTTAAGCTAAGACACAATTCCCTACATAAGCAAAACTAGGGAGCAAGTCCAACAATGCATTTGGTCACTTACTTCTAAATAACAGGCTAGTTATTAACTGATTACCATACAATCGACTATTTTGTTCTGGTAATCTATACATGCACTTTTTTTTTTTTTTTTTTTAACATTGATAGTCCTTCAAGTAACTAGGTTTAACCAGCACACGCTTAGAACGGCGCAGTGGTACCACCTTAGGTGACTCCGGTGTCACAGTTACCACTTCAGGTAGCGGTGTGTCCTTCCCTGGAACGGTTGGATCCTCGGGAACCTCTCCTTCCACGTCCCGGCGGTCTCCCTCAATTGGCGATCCTCCTGCCACTGCGAGCCCTTGTTCCGAACTTAACGGTATTTCCGGGGCCGGCAGTTCCATGGCGTCCTTCTTCTGTTCGCTCCGCAGAATCTGGTCTACATGTCTCCTCACCAAGAAATCTCCATTCAACCTCACCTGGTATGATAATGGACCTGTACTCTTGACAATGAACCCTGGAATCCACTTAGGTCCATAACTGAAATTTCGCGTCATCACTGCATCTCCCTCCAGAAAACTTCTCTCTCTCCGTCGTCGATCATGACATTCCTTTTGCTTCCACTGGGTCCCCTCTACCTTAGCTCGGACGTTTGGGTGCACCAGATCCAGCGTGGATCTTAATCTCCTTCCTTGCAACATCTCGGCAGGTGACAAACCCGTGGTAGACTGAGGTGTAATACGGTAGTTGAATAACACCCTTGATACTTTTGCTGCCATACTTCCTTCTCCGGACTTTTTCATCATTGCTTTAAAAGTCTGGACAGCCCTTTCAGCACAACCGTTTGAAGATGCATGGTATGGTGCTGATGTGATGTGTATGATGCCATTTTTTCTCAGAAACCCCTTGAACTCTTCACTCGTGAAACATGAAGCATTATCGGATACAATAGTCTCTGGTAGTCCTTGGCTACTGAAACTCTTCCTCAAGCATTCAATGGTAATGAGGGAAGTGGGTGTTTTGACTTGATAGGCATCCATCCATTTAGAATGAGCATCCATGATTATCAAAAACATGGCCCCCATAAAAGGTCCGGCATAATCTATATGAAGTCTCTGCCAAGGTCTACTCGGCCACTCCCATGGATGTAGTGGCGCCGCCACAGGCAAGTTGCGATGTTGTTGACATGTTTTACACTCATTCACAACGACTTCAATATCGTGGTCCAACTTGGGCCACCAAAAATAACTTCGGGCTAAGGCCTTCATTCGGGTAATGCCCACATGACCTTGGTGCAACTGCTGTAAAAGTGCCCGTCTTCCTGGGGACGGAATTATCACTCGTGCCCCCCCACAATACGCATCCATCTTGCACACTCAGCTCTGTTTTTCCCACCTCATAAGGCCGAAAAACTGGATCCGTTTGTTGGACTGGCCAGCCTTGCTGGACCCACTGAAACACTCTAGCTAGCACCGGGTCTTTGCGTGTCCATTCACTCAGTTCCCTGGCAGACACCAACGTGATGTCCTCCATCATCAAAACTCGGTCCTCCGCTTCCTCTTCCTGGAGATGCCTCGGTAACGGCAGACGGCTTAGCGCGTCCGCATTACTATGGTGTTTCCCGGGCTTATAAACAATCTCGTATTCGTAAGCTCTCAATGTTACAGCCCATCTCTGAATGCGGGGAGAAACCATCTGCGGCACTGCTTTCATCTCGTTGAACAATGACAACAAAGGCTTATGATCGGTGCAAATAGTAAACTTCCTCCCATAGAGGTATTTGTGAAATCGCTTGATTCCAAACATTACAGCCAAACCCTCTTTATCTAGCTGGGAATAGTTTGACTCCGCTGGTGTTAAAGTCCGTGACATGAACCCAATGGGTCTCTCTTGTCCATCTGGCATCCGGTGTGCCAACACAGCCCCTAACCCATAAGGTGAGGCATCACATGACAAAATTAAGTCCTTGTGACTATCGTAATGCACCAAAACCTCTGAAGACTGCATTTGTTCCTTTGACTGTTCAAACGCTCTGTCCTGTTCCTCTTGCCACGACCACTGAGCCTCCTTCCTTAATAACTTATGTAAAGGAGCTAACAGTGTTGACAGATTTGGCAAGAACCTGTTATAATAGTTGAGTAAGCCTAAATAGGCTTTCAGTTCTGTAACATTTGTGGGTGCTGGCGCCTGTTGAATGGCTTCCACTTTATTTGGCAGGGGGTGTAGGCCTGATGCATCCACCTTGTAGCCCAGGAACTCTGCTTCCTTTGCCATGAAAGCACATTTACTCCGCTTCACCCTTAGACCTGCCTCTCGCAGTCGACTCAGCACCTCATTCAGCGTCTCCAGATGCTCTCGAATGTTCCTACCCGTCAACAGGATATCGTCTAAATACACAGCCACCTTCGGAATTCCTGCCACCAGTCCCTCCATTATTCTCTGGAAAATAGCTGGACTCGAGGAAACCCCAAAAGGTAAACGATTGACTTGGAACAAACCTTTGTGTGTGCTAAGGGTGACATACGCCTTTGACCCTTCTTCCAGCACTACTTGTTGATATGCCTGACTGAGGTCCAGTTTACTAAACCTTTCACCTCCCGACAGCTTTTCAAACACATCCTCCACCTTTGGCAAGGGATACTGCTCCAGCTTCGAGACTTGGTTCACTGTTAACTTATAGTCACCACAGATGCGTACAGTACCATCTGGCTTTAATACTGGAACAATTGGTGCGGCCCATTCCGCAAACTTTACTGGTTCAATTATACCTTGCTTAGTAAGTTTCTCCAACTCAATTTCAACTTTCTTCTTCATCGCGTATGGTACAGGGTGGGGTTTGTAAAATCTTGGCGTTACGTTATCTTTCACGTGTATTTTTGCTGGTGGACCCCTCCAGGTCCCCAGTTCCTCTTTGAACACTTCTTCATTGTTCTCCAGCACCTCTTGCAAGGTCAGGCCCTGCTGTTCTACTTTATGGAGCTGTAGGCAGCCCATGTCCAGCTCCTTTAACCACACCCGGCCTAGCAGGTTTGGTCCCTTACCTGCTACCACCATGACTGGCAACCGTTTGGCTTGGTCTTTATATTTCACCGTCATTTTCACCATTCCCAACGTGGGAACTATTTCACCCGTATAGGTTCTCAAAGTCACTGAACAGTCCTGCAGCTTCAGAGCTTCTCTGGGCCATAACTTCCCAAACTCAGCCTTTGACAGAACTGTCACACTACACCCCGTATCCACTTCAAACTGCACCATTTTACCATTTAAGTCCAACTGGGTTTTAATGGGATCAACTTTTTCCCACCTGGCCTCTTCCATGTTAAACATGGTAAACATTTCTCCGGCTTCCCTGGTTTGTTGATCTGTACCTTCACGCATGTGGTGTGCATACTGCCGTTTTATTTTTCGGTTTCCTTTCCTTTCCATCATACTGCTTTTTTCCTCCCCCTTTTTCGGCTGGTCCCGAGAGGACGTTGAGCAGCACATTTTTTTCACATGGCCCTTTTTTCCACAAGCATGACATTTTTCCGTTAAAAAACAACAGTTCCGTGACAGATGTTCACCCCCACACCTGTAACAAGCATACTGACCAGACTTCCCTTGTGATTTATGCTCCCTGACCACGTTATGCACTGGCAGTGGGGTCGCACTCCTGCTTCCAACCCCTTCCGTGGTTTTCTGTTGTAAATCACGAATGTCTTTAGTCGCTGTCTCTATGGACTGTGCCAACTTCAAGGCCTTTTCAAATGACAAGTCAGGCTCCGCTAACAATCTGCGTTGTATGCGGTCGTCTACAATGCCACATACGAGCCTATCTCGTAGCATTTCGGTCAGTCTGTCCCCATAATCACAATGTTGCGCCAGTTCCCTCAACACTGCGACATACTCCATTACCGTTTCATTGGCCAGTCTAGTCCTTGAATTTAACTTGAACCTCTGGACTATTGCACTCGGCTTCGGGTTATAATGTGACTGAAGTAAGCTCGTCAACTCTGTGAACGATTTGTCCCCCGGTTTATCAGGACTCAATAAGTTCCTCATCAGACTATACGTCTTGCTGCCCACCGAGCTCAGCAATATGGCTCGCTTCCGACCCGCTTCCATTATCTGGTTTGCCTCAAAAAAATGTTCCAACACTTCACAATACTCCTCCCAGGTCTGTGTCTGACAGTCGTATGCAACCAGTGACCCCAACATGGAACCAGACATCACTCCAGCAGGCCCCGTCTCTTTGTCGTCCGACATGAACTGCAGCCCACCGGTTTACTCGCAGCGGACTCGGAGGCATCCCATCCTCTCGTCGCCAATATGTTACATCCTGGGAAATAAGGAGACCACACGGTTTATGGAGTTGTAAGGCCTTTCTTTATTAAGAGCCTCCAGGTGCGCACCCATGCTACATGCTTCCAACTTCTGCAAGTCATACATACACCGGAACCAACAAGTTACCAGAGAATACAGAACCAACAGTACATGTTGAATTCCCCACAGCGCCCCTACAGTACAACAACCACATTACCAGCCCGAATACTACATAAGCGGCATTAGTTTTTCTTCTACTCCACTGATAGAACCACTCAGCCAAGAGAACCACGTTTCTTTTTCTATTTGCGCTTTTTAAGCAATTTGCTCAATTAGCTTGAGGTAACTCCTGATTTTAGGTTTATTATCAGGAATATAAATACCATATTCCTCTCTTACCAATGCACAAAATGTAATGCCATGTGGTTTTGTAAGACCACATTTTTCATGGCAGTCATTATTATGGTAACTTTTAATTCCTCTAATAGACCTGCCAGATTTTTAATGTCTCAAATATTTTTTCCTTTTCCATAGAATGGAAAGATTGATGCTCATGCAAGGACATCATTTTATACATCCATTTTAGTATGTCTAATGGATGGAATTACATGTCCCAAACAACACAATCACAATTCATTTTAATTTTCAGGAAGCCATCTGTAGGCTTTTTTAACACATATGTAATATATGCCTGCTTAAACTGGAATTATTTATGTAATACAGTGTTTAGTTTTAGCTTTTGTAAATGTCCAGCAAGTTTTATTACTAAAAACATTCAAAACATTGTTCACTGGCATTTCAGGTAGCATAAATAATACTACAACAACTTTTTTCAATAAATGGGTGATTACTTGTTCCTTCTAATTGTAAACAAACATTAGCAATCATATTTGTATGAACAAGCCTCAAGAAAGGGTATTTCCTTGGGATAGAATAATTTTTTCGAACTCAGTCTTGGTTTGTGAAATTTAACATTTCAAGCAAGGTAGATGGAATAGAATATTTTTTTGGAACTCAGTCTTGGTTTGTGAAATTTAACATTTCAAGCAGGGTAGATGGAATAGTTTATATGGAATTTCTACTGTTTGCATTTTGTGTTATCTCAGCACATATCCAACATTGTTTAGCATTTAAAGTTTCTGAGTACATTTACAGTGATTTGGTAAAGGTATTGAAGTCCACCTTTCCTTGTATGGTGGAGTAAAAACTTGTCAGGATCACAATGAATATCAAGATTTTTATGGTTTGATATTTGCTGGAAGAGAAAAGAACCATGTTCTTATTAGTTGTATCTGATATTATGTTCCTTTATATCAGTTATTACATTTATAAGTTATTCAGTTCTCCCCACCATTTTAATCTTTTAACATGATCTTTATGACTCCAACCACTTTTTGGTGGCTGATTTTTATATGGCTGGATTTGTACAGCCACTAACCCCACCTTGGTAACAATATAGGGTCCTATTTATTTTGAATCCCATTTACTTGTGTTTTCAAACTGATGGACCATTACAAGATCTCCTTGTTCCAATTGTACCTCCCTTGATTTCCAAATCTCATTTTGTTTACTCAGTTTTAGATTATGGGCTTGTCCAGCTTCCCAGACTCTCCCTTTTGCCCATCTGATTTGGTCTAGGAGCTGGTCCCACAATTTTGTTTTTTTAATGGTATCCCATAAGGGATTTTTCCTGCTTGTAAATTTATAGGTCGACCCATTATTAGTTTATGTTGAGTTAACCCACATCCCTGAAGAGAATTTCGCATCTTAATCAAAATGTTGGGTAAATGTTTTACCCAATGATTCCCATACTCAGAAATCATTTTCTTTAATCCTTCCTTCAGAGTTCTATTAGCTCTTTTGACTTTTCCAGAACTCTGAGGATGGTAAGGAGTTTGAAACCTTTGCTTGATTTCCCAAGTTTTACACATTTGTTTTGTCACTTTTTCAATAAAGTGAGTCCCTTGATCACTATGTATTTCTCGGGGCACTCCCCATGTTGGAATGATCCTTTTACTTATTATTTTAACTGAGTTTGCATCTTCCTTTTTTGTTGGATGAACTTTCACCTATCCAGTATATTTATCTATCAAAGTAAGTAAGAAACGAAACCCTCCTGGTGCTGTTGGAAGAGGTCCTACAAAATCCATTTGTACCCTTTCCCAGGGTCCCAATGCTTGTGGGAGTCTATATTGTTTTCTCCTATTTCGTTTTCCCACATTGTGCATGGCACATGTAACACATTTATTTACAAGATTTTAGATGTCTGTTGTTATTCCTTCCTATTTAAATCTAGAACTAACAATTTGTTGTAGTCTTTCCCTTCCTGGATGACCTAAGAAATTATGATAAGTTAACATTTTTTTTTAGGCTCAATTGTTTGTACTCTATGTAACGGACGTTTTTTGAATTTTCCTGGTATCGACCAAGGTTCTGGAAATCTAAACCATTTTTATTCACTTCCTTGTATTATTTTAAATTATTCTATTTTCTCTTTTTTAATGATGTCTGGCTGTTTTCTTTGAATTTTTACTAAGCTTCCTAACTGCTGATTATCTTTGTTTGTTTTTGCATTTAAGGTCATATGAGCACCTTGTTTAAATTCAGGACCCCATAATGACTTTTATTTATTTGTTTCTGTCACTGTTAATTTATATACAGTAGGTGTTATGATGATCCCATTACACTGGATCTGGATAATTTTAGCTACTTCACTTTCTACTTTACGTTCATACCCTGTACACTGATTTTTACAAAAGTTAGCTGTACAATGTAAAGGTAAAGGATTTAGAGGTAAGTCCATTTGTATTTGGCACTTATTTCAAATATTTTGTACCATTTTTCATATTTGCTTTTCTTTTATGTCATTTATTTTCCATGCCCAGTATTGAGGAACATTTTGTATTGGATACATTTTTTTGGAGTCAAGGGCCCCTTCTTTTGCCAGCTGATCTACTCTTTTATTAGCCTAACTGTGTACCTCATTTTTGGTGTGAGCTTTGACCTTATTTATACTCACTGTAGAAGGATTGTCATCTTTTATCAAACTCCAAATTTTTGTCAACACTTCATGGTGACTGATTGGTTTACCATTAACTGTAATACAATAATAGGATGGAAAGGAACAATAAAATGTGGGAATTGTAATATCTGTTGTGTGATAGATGACAGCAACCACTTTACACATCCGGTTACAGGGAAAGACTATATTTTTAACATTAAAGCAACATGTAAAACCTTGGATGTTGTATACTTAGCTACCTGTGAGGTTTGTACATCATTCTATATAGGAAAAACTAACCAATGCTTCAAAAGAAGGGTACAGAGAAAGAGAATGGAAAGTGAACAGTTAGCGTTTCTGTTCTATCCACATGTTTTCCTGTTTTTGGCAAGACTTTGGTATTTTAGAGATAACATCTGAAGCAGGCATTGGTTGTATTTTTCGAAATGTGATATAATTTAGTTGAAGGATACTTATTATAATTCCATAATTTTAAGTGGCATTATTTTGATTATACAGGTAAAGATCCATCATACCTGCATAGCATTGTAATGAATAGAAAGTTATATTCACAAATTTCTTCGAAGATTTAATATTTGGAGTGTTTATGAATGCTTCTATTTACTTTGGATACTACATCATTTAGAACAGCGCCACCTGTTATTGATCTTGAGAATTAAAGGAAAATGGAAGAGTAATACTCACTTTGCTCATATTATCATCAATAAACACAATATACATCCAATCAAAATGAAGGACTGGAACATCTAATTTACATACTCAATAAAGGCGGGAAAAAGAAGCATAGAGTTGATTACATGTAAATTAATCTTGAGATAACAAGATAGGATTGGATGTTGCCAAGTATTCATCAATGGTGATTGGTCAAACAGTATAGAATTTCATATATAAAAGGAAATGGAAGTCCCTAGTGTTTTATACGATCTGAGGAAGACAACAGTCGAAAGCCCTTATCAGATATCTTCAAGGGACAGTTTTGAGCTTTTTATTTTTCATTTTATTTTCAAGTCGAAGTTTTATTCGTATTAAAAGATTACATTTTAACTGGAACACTTGTGGATTTCGTTGATTGGCCATCCTTGGGTGGATTTTCTGTCTTTTTTTCTGCCAATATTGACTGTTTTTATGACAGACCACCTTTAGCGTTTGGGAGTTATTTATTCATTTGCAACTTTACCCCTCTCTCCCCTCCAAAGGACCAATCACAATACCAGAAGAATGCCAGGCACCCATCATTACTGCAGCACAGGTTAGAGCTGCATTGTCCAAGGCCAAGAATGCAGCTTCCATGGGACCTGACAATATCCCTGGCTGTGTTCTACATGAACTACAAAGTGAACTGGCACCACACCTGTGTGCCCTGTTCAATCACAGCCTCAGGCTTTGTCCCTACAGAATGGCATACTGCTACAGTCATCCCTCTCCATAAAGACCCTGGGAATTATTGCCCCATTAGCCTGACGAGTCTGATATGTAAGGCTATGGAGTGAATCATCATGGACCTAATTAACAAGGATATAGGGAATCTCCAAACTCTGGATCACACACACTTTAGTTTTGTGAAGGGTAGATCATGCGTGCTCAGCCTAGTTGACTTCTTTGAGTCAGTCACCAGAGCTGTGGATGAGGGCAAGACAGTACAGCCTACCTCAATCTGGACAAGGCCTTCGCTACCATTCCCCACTCAGGAATTATTGATAGATTCACCAAACTAGGCATCAACCCCTATATCACTAGGTGAGTTGCAAATTGGCTCACAGATAGAACCCACAGTGTGAAAGTTGGAGACCCCAAATCAGACTGCCGACCAGTCAAGAGTGGAGTCCCACAGGGATTGGTCCTGGATCCTCTCCCATTTGGCATCTAATTCTCAGACATCCAGGCCAACATGGAGGGACTCTGGCTGACCAAGTTTGCCGATGATTGCAAGCTGGGAGCCATTATTAACTCCCCACGTGATGTAGACATTCTACAGAAAGGCCTCACTGAGACCAACGACTGGTGTCAAAACCATGGCCTTAAGCTTAATGCCAAAAAAATGTGTTGTCATTCCCTTTGGGAAAAACTCAGTTTCCACTAATTACCACATTGATGGTAGCCCACTGAACACTGAAGGCATTATAAGAGATCTGGGGACACAAGTTGACAGCAACCTCTCCTTCGACCACTACATTGCCACTGTTGTCAAAAGATCCTTCTATGTGGCACATCTCATTACCAGGGGTTTTGCATACAGGAAGAAAGAGGTCATCATCTCTCTCTACTCTTCCCTCATTAGATCAATCATCGAGTATAATGCCCCATTTGTCATGTACCTCATTAAACACCTGCAACAGCTGGAAAGGCCACAAAAGTACCTCAGAAAGAGGATCCTAGGCCTTAAACAATCAACAGAACATGCTGGAGGGACAAGTTCATAACCCAGAGACTGCCCATGCTCTGGAATAGGCTTCCCCTACATGTTAAGCAGAGCACCTCACTAGCCCTTTTCAAGGAAATCTTGATGAGTGGATGGGAAATAGAAAGTTCACCCTGGGGATCACTTCAGTGGCTCTACTAGATAGAATCACCGGGAACTAACGTTGGCATGACACCAGGGCACTTCTGTGGGCTAGGCTTGTAAAGACTCCAGGGCCATTGGCCTAGTATATGCCTATGAACCATGTTTTCTGGACTACATGGAAGTCCCTCAATCACGATTGTTCTCTTCTGTCATTTACAAGTCATCCATAAACACGCTAAAAAACAGAATATGCTTCCAAACCTGTTCAAAAGCTAGCTAAATGCTCAAATCTCTAGCTTTACTTCACTTATTTTTTTTTCTTTTTCCTAGGGGCTGGAGGGAGCGAGTCCAAGTAGATGAACCTATTCCATTGGTGTCATAACTGAAGTCTGTTTCATAAGATTTTATGTGCCTGGATAACATTATCAGTTCTCTGCCTTACCCCTTGGACTATCCACAACTCCAAGAGTGTTCACAAGGTATCTTGCTCCAGATATATCTCATTATAGGCTCTGGGGTATCCACATTTTCTCTTATTTAGTTGACTTGCTTATCTTTGCAGAGTCTTTTTCAAAGTTTCAGGAATTTCTCACTCTCTCTTGGGTGAGAGATCTTTTGCACAGGCTGAGATTCCAAGAGTACATTCAAAAGTATTTTTTGGCTCCATCACACAGCATTGTGCTCCAGGAATGTCTGTTAGACACCTCAGTACAAAGAGCTTTTCTTCCACAGGAAAAAATTGATCTTTATCTAGATCTATTTCGGGGGGGGGGGGTTCCTTTCAGATTTCAGCCTCTGCAAGGGATTACCTCGGGATTCTGGGTTACATGGCATATATTATTCTCATGATATCCTAGCAAAACTCACATAAGAAAGATACAATAGTATTTGAAGGCTCTTTGGTTCCAGCACCATCACCCATTATCTTTTCAGATTCCATTTCTGGGACTGGGTGAAAAGAAATCACTTGGTGGAGACATCAAATATTCCTGAATCCAGGTCTGCCCTTCTCCCCTCCTGCTCAGTCACCACAGACACTTCAGATTTTTCTTGGGGAGTAGTGTCAAAACAGATAAAAGTGTAAGGTATCTGGGACAACAAAGGCAGGGGCAAGCACATAAATATAAAAGAGATGCTTGCTGTCATCAATGCATTCAACTCTGGATCATCTCTAGTCTCTAGGACCTCTTCAAGTTGTTACAGACAATACAACAGTGATTTTGTACATCAGCAAGTAAGGGAGAATCAGGTTTTACCCCTTTGTGGACTAGCCATGTCAGCTTGGGATATAGCTTTACAGCATAATATCTCTCTACAGGTATCAGAACTAAGGCAGACCCCATGAATGGAAACTAGATCAGGAGGCCTTCAAAAATTTTATTCTTTTGTGGGGAGTTCCTCAAGTAGAATTTTTGCCTCCTCACTGAACAATCAACTGGCAAAATTCTGCTTCAGGACTACATGCACAAAGGCCTGGAAGACAGATGCCTTTTCCTTTCCTGAGACAGAAATGTTCCTGTATGCTTTTCATCCATGTCCACTGATATCCAGAGTACTTCTGAATCCCCAAATATCATTGTGGTGGCTCCCTTCTTGGCCAGGTAATAGTGGTTCTCCTTTTTTTTTTTTTGGAATTGGCCAGGGGCAATTAGCACATGCTCCCTCACAGATCTACTCACAAAAACAGGGTTGATTGATATATCTTGACCCTAAATAACTTCAACGGACTGTGATAGGGTCTTAATATCTTTTAGGCACCTGTTTACTGAGGGCATGCAGCAGGTACTAATGGAGGCAAGAAAGCCTCCTGTTAGAAATTCATATTAATAAATATAAAAGGTTTTCTAGGTGATGCCAACATCATTCAGGGCTAGTGTTTCTATGCTTTTACAATATTTGTGTGAGTTCCTATCCTATGGCCTATCTTACTCCTCTATCAAGGTTCATTCATTGTCCGTTTCAGCATGTCTACCCATGGATCTTCCTCTTTTGATGCATTCTCATGAAAATGTTTTTAAAGTTTTTTTTTTTCATAAGAATGCCTTTACCACCACCGAAAGCTGGATAGCTAATAATCATCTAGCTTTAAACCCAAACAAAACTAAATTGTTATTATTCACCCCCAAGAAAAATCTCTTTGTCAACAAGACAGATTTCACCATTCATTCTCAAACCAACTCTACCATAGAGGTTGTTTCCCACACTAAGTTATTATTAGTCATCCTCAACTAAACCCTGACATTCAACCTCTGCATACACAATAATATAAAAAAACAAATTATAAGCTAGGCACCCTCTGAAGGCATCTGCAGTTACCTCCTACTGTGTCTCTAGGCGTCAAATATTGCTTGTTCATATTTGCATTAATAATTCCAAAACCATGCTACATACAAGGTATCAGCATATTTTATTTTGAAGCATACATGATGGCAAACACAGTTGTGTTGATATTTGACCTATGTCAGTGAGTATTTGTTAGAAGTGTAAGGTGATGACCTCATTTTTTAAAGGCTCAAGCCACGCCCACTGGGAGGTAAAGATACACACTCAAAAGAGCTGTACTGGAGGGAATGAGTTAAGAAAAAACAAACAAAAAACACTGTTGTTCTGAAGAAGTAATTACTGTTAAAGACTCCCTTATCTTGACTAAAGAAGCATTACAGGCAGTAAATTGTGGTACACAGAATCCATTAGGGGTGCTCATTCCCTGTAAAGTTATTTCTGAGGATGCAAGGTCTACTGATTCTGACATTGACAGACACATAATTTCTTCTCCTGCAGATTCCTGCAGGGTGATATTCTGGAACCTCTTGTAGGAGACTCACATAAAACTCCAGTTAGAATAATTGTACAGCAAATAAAAGAGTAGGAAATGGTGAAAACAGTCACAAGTAATATTGCCACTTGTCTGGCCAATGAGACCCCAGATGGAGGAGCAGCAGATGGTGCATAATTCATCTGAGAAAGATATGCCACAAGGCAATGTTCTGGAACCTTCTGTAGGAGGCTTGTATGAAAGTCCAGTTAGACTTGCACAGCAAGGGAAAAAGCAGGATAGAGAAAGAAAGTGTATGCTCTTGGTCCAGAAAAAAATGTCTGCTGGATGTAACACAGATGGACACACATATTAAGATAGATGAAAGAAATAAATTACAGTATGTAAATAAGATCCAAAATGTTAGAAGACTAACAAAACAAATGAACACAGTAATTGGGACTATTAAGAGAAATTCATGTGCAATAAAAGAAGTAAATAGGACTTACTACTGTGCAGCTAAACTAATAACAAAGTGCTGCCACAAAAACTGAATCTCACTTAAGTTATTTTGAGTGAGTGTTGCTGTTTCCTGCTTTTATGTGTGCATTTGACTGAGATTTGTGTAAAAATGCTCTTCCTCTTACTGTTACTGTTGTAAGACTGCCTTGAAATCATCTTCAGCAAGGTATTTTCAGCTAGTTGTCTAAGTGGTTTCTGTTAGTATTGCACCTGTGGGTCTGTTCAGTAATGTTTTTACATTAGATGGACTGGGTTTATTGATCTTGTGGCAGGAGGTGTTTGCTGGTTTATCAGAGTTGGGAAATACACAAAAGGACTTGTGGTGTGTTCATTTTATTGGGCAGAGGGCTCACTATTTAGTTTTCTGTTTTTTTTATCTACTGCTACAAATTTTTCACATAGCAAACGCATAGAAAGCAAATTTTCTCCATAGAACAGTCCATAAAACTGTAAGCTGTAAAGCACAAATAGCCTGTGCACCGACAAGCTTATATCAGCTAGTCGGGCGTAGACTGGCAATACCTACATATTTAGTAGAATTCAGTATTATGTAAACATTAAAGTTAGTAGAATTTTATATTGTTGAGTATAATCTGCCCCAATAAAGCACCCTTATTAGTTTGTACCAACAAAGGGCCCTTTAATAGCTTTCTAACCCCAATACACCACCCCCTTGTAGCTCATAAATCAAAGACTGGACAATATAGATATGCAGTTTCCTAACTTCTCTGTTGCCAGTTTGGTGGATATGGACATCTTGAGACAATGTAGCAACTGTCTTATGTTTACTGACAACCACTTAATTCTTAAAGAAGCTGACACAGTATGTGAGAGGTGTACTTATACAATGACATTGGAGGCTAAACTCTCGCATACAAGTGCACATCAGGTTATCAAAACCACGCACACAACACCCATCTTACATAGCACATAACACACACATAGACTAATGTATGCTGAGGCACTCAAAAGCAATCTTCTTAAACAACAAAGATCATCTAGACGATCCATTGTCAAAGTTATGCCTCAGCATGCCCAAAGGCACTCAGAAAAAACAACACCTAACACCCCCATACTGTCACTCGTACTGGAGCTCCAAACACTAAGCCCCTAAGGCAAGCACGCATACTTTCCTAGACTGTTAACATAGGGGACACCATTGTAAGATATACTGATGCCCCTCTAACCAGGCTGAACAAGGAAACGATAACTGCTAGATTCTTATCTGTTGCCAGGATCCACCAAACCATGCATGCGCTTAAGTCATTACACTACAGGTACCAGTATGATTCCATCATAGTCCATGTAGGTATAAATGACTTGAGATGTACCTCCCTGAACTATATGAAGAAAGACATTATGGATCTTTCAAAGTATGTGTCTCAGGCTGGTATGAGCCTTGTATTGAGCAGCATATTGCCATAATCAAGGATGATGCCACAATATGAGCAAAAAGTAATTGATTTCAACAACTGTCTGCCTTTCTGGTGTTATTCTAAGGGGATCCAATATTTGTCAGCTTGAGAGGACATGGTCAACAGACCATGTTGCTTTGTCAAGGATGATTTGCACCTTTCCCCTTTAGGCTTTCAAATAATTGTTAAAATGTTATCCATCCCCATAGTGCCTTTTTAAGCAATGCCAAATTGATAAACCTACTGACACATCAAAATCAACTCAACTGAACCTCAAGGTGTTACTGCTTAATGCCAGAGACCTAAATATAAAACTATACTTCCTCCAAGCCCTCCTGACACTCAAGAAAATAGACATCTATGCAGTTATTGATATATGGTTTAAAGCAGCAGGGAGTACCCCAGGAATGCAAGGTTTCAGTGTTTTCCACACTTTTAGATCAGTAGCTGTACAACAGACAAAATCCCACACTATAATCTGGCCACACACTTCATGTCCCAAGAAGCTTGTAGTGCATACTTGGATCTACTGGAGGCACTTAATCCATCCTTACACCCTACTCACAGGAGACTTTAATTGCCCCTATGTAAGTAGACTGGGAATCCTACACAACCTCAAATCTACAGCCACAGAGATTTCTGGACTTTGTAAATAGAAACATCGTGGACCAAAAAGTGACTATGCCCATTAGAGGTGACAATATAAAGGACCTCGTGCTCACAAATGTGGGAAAATGCTGCACTCCCCCCCCCCCCCATGTCTCTCGCTCCCTGGTAAGGTCTGACCATAAAGCAGTCTCTTCAAAATCACAATTAACTCCATATTCCCATTAAAACCAGTAACAGTTAGGTAATTTGCTTTGGAATTGTTCCTGTTATGAAGTGATGGTCTGTCAAAATTCAGTGCCCCTTCAAACCCCAAGATTACAGCAGCCTATGCTGAATTGCTTACAGAAAGTCTATACAACCATGTCAATGACTGCACAGAGGCTGCTGTATGTACCAGAATTCTGTAAGCCCAGGACTAGCACCAGAACAAAGTGCCCTGGTGGCATCCCATATTAAACAGGATATACAACAAAAAGAAAAAAATGATGAAAATCAGGAAGGGTAATTCCCATAAGATAAAACAACTCTCTTGTCAAAGTAAATAGGCAACTAAGACAGCTAATTAAGTCAAGCAACGTCAGGTCTGAGATTAAGATAGCTTCACAGGTGAAAGATAACCATAATGCTTTCTACAGCTATGTCAGAAACCTCAAGGGCAGCACACAGATATGTAATGAACAGGTGGTTAATGGTGTCACATTCACTGAGCCTAGTGATGTAGCAAACCTGCTAGTGGAAAAATTCAATTCTGTCTTTACCCCCCGTTACCCCTAAACATCCTCAGCCTCAAACACACCTCCATATCTAACTGTATAGATTTTTGCAGAATGTCCAGAATTTTGCCTCATTTTTTTGGTCCATTTTTCAAAAAAGTGTGGTTTTCTGGCAAATTAGTGGCACATTATTAAAGACTGAAGTTAGAAAATAAAGACAGACATTTGAGTTTCAGACTTTATACCCTTCAGAAAATTCATGCTAATGCAAAAACTGTTATTCTATCAACTTTAAAAGTTTGTAAGAGCAATATTTAAAGATTGTCCCTATTTTTGGGCTTATGTCACACTTTTATTTATGCCTTTGTCCAGATTTTTTGCTCTAAGAGGTTGAGAGGTATGCATACCCCTTCCAACCTAACTAGGGACCATGTACTGGCTGCACTCACTAAAGCCAAGAACATGGCCTCAGTGGGCCCCAGTAACATCATAGGATGCTTCCTGAATTGTCTAAAATTACAACTTATTAGGACCTCTGGAGTCATTATTTAACTATAGTCTTAAAACAGGCTTTATGCCATGTGAATGGAGGACTACAACATTCATTCCCCTTCATAAGGGAGGACCTTCAACAGATCCTGGAAACTACATACCCATTAGTCTTACTAGTCCTATTTGCAAAGACATGGGAAGAATTATTATGGAAGTTATTTACAAGGACATAGAAGGCCTCCAGACAATGGATCCATCCCACTTTAGCTTTGTCCAAAGAAGGTTATGCTTAATGAATCTGGTGGACTTTTTTTAAAAGATCATTAAGGCAATGGATAAAGGGAAAGCTGTGCATATTGCTTACCTAGATCTGAATTAGAAATTTGATACAGTACCCCACTCAGGTATTGTCAACAAGGAGGACCCAGGAGGTTAGAATTAGTGAGGTCACTTCCACAAAGAGGCTAGTCACCAGTGGAGACCTCCAGGGCTCTGTGCTAAGCCAACTTCTCTTTAGTATTTACTTCTCGAATGTCAAATCCAATGTCAAAGGCCTCAGGCTAACAAAGTTCACAGATGACTGGAAACTGGTAGTAGTCACTGAATCCCCACCAAGATAAGAACACCCTTCAGGAAGGTCTAATGCGGATACTTGGTGCCAAAACTGTGGCTTCAAATTCAATACGAATAAATGCATTAAAGTACCTTTGTAAAGTCTACAACCCCAGGTAGCTACATCATCAATAAAACATCCTTAAAAGTTGATACTAGTCAGGGATCTGGGAACTCATGTAGGCAGTAACCAAGACTTCAACCAACATAAATCCAAGTTTGTTGCCCAATTTATAAGCAAGGACCTGGCATCTAGGCCCAGAGAGGTCATCATACCACTGTACTCGAGCCTCATCAGACATCATAGAGTATAATGCCCCCTTCTGTATTTACCTGACCAGAAACATGCAGCAAATGAAAAGTCCACAAAGGTTCCTAACAAAAGGAATACAGGGAATAAATGCAATGTACAGCACTGATTGCCCCAAAGCCTTCTGAGAGGTGATCTTTGCCTGGCATACAAGGCATTCCTGGACCCAGTTTTGATGAACCTTTTGCACAGCTGAAGAACAAAACAGCACCAGAACTACTAGATTAAAAGACCTAAATTTTGCTTGCAACATAAATAGGACATGTTGGAGAAGCAGAAATGTTTCTCAGAGAATTTCCATTCTCTGGAACAGGCTCCCCATACATGTGAAGCAGAGTTCCTCCCTATCCTTATTTAAGCGCAACATGGACCGATGGATGGGTAATCAGAAATTCATTCCTGGTCTGGCTGTTATGTCTCTGATGGACAGAGGCAGTCAGTAAATTACTCCCTATAAACATCAAATTCATGAGTCACATTTGGGTTGCACGACTGGGCTTAAAAGGACCCTAGTGGTTGTTAGCCTAGTATACACTTATTCACCTATGAACCTACAAACATAACAAAAATGCTGAATAGATAGAAGAGTTAAAAGAAATAGTAAGAAGATGTAATGTAGAGACTATGAAATGGGAAGTAGTAACAGCCAGAGAAATTGAGAAAAAATTAAGAAAATCTCTAAACTGAAAAATCCTGAGTCCAGATGCAGTACCTAACTTCTCGCTAAATGTATTAATAGCTTTAAATAAAGATTTATCTCAGAGTTTAAATTACTTATATGCACATTCCAAACAGATATCAACCTGGTTAACAAAAAAGTATACTCCTCCTCAAGAGTGAACTTGCAAGCTATCCCTAAGAACTATAGACCTATAACGTGCATTCTAACAATATATAAATTATACACTGGAAATGATGCAGATAGGGTTTATAGCCATCTAGAAAAGTATTTAATCATAGCAACAGAACAACAGGGAAATAATGGAAAGTAGTATGAAACAAAGGATAATCTTTTGTTAGATAAACCCACAATAAAGACATATAAAACGGGTGAGAATGTTAAGTATGACATCGACAGAGCACAAAAAAAGCATTCATCAGTACCCCACATTCATAGAGTATTGAATGCTTACAGATGTGTAAGATACACCTTACACTGATCATTTGCATTGCATTGACTAAGAAACAGTGGTAAATACCTTTGCAGCTAAGTCATGATAATGTGCACATTATTTTTATTGGGATAAAAAGTCAAAGGGGGATATTTCAGGGTGTTGTTTTGTACTTCTGCTGTTTTGTCTTGCCCTTAACCCATTAAGCTGTAAGACTAGGCAATAGTTACAGCTTAAGTTCCAGAAAAAAAACCCTGTTCAAAGATATATCATCTACTTTTTGTGGATGATGTAAATTATGTAGTTCATCAGATGATGATCTGAAAGCACAACCACAAATGATTAAAACATTACCTGATGATATAAAAATGACATTTGGTGTTAATAAATATGCAAAAATGACATTTACAAAAGGAAACCCACTCCACCAAGACAATATCAACACGGGGAAGAATATGATATTAAGGAACTTGATCAGCAGGGAGTGTACAAATATTTGGGAATAGATGAAGGGTCAGCAATAAAATATCCACAAATAAGTACAGAGCTTAGTAAGGAATACATCAGAAAACTAAAACTAATATTGAAAACTGACTTGACATCTAGGAATAAAGTCCACACTTTCTAAATCAATTTGATCTTCCTGTTCTAATTTATAGATTTGGTGTGAAGGACTGACCTCAAACAGCAATGAATCAGTTGGACAAGAAAACAAGAAAAATGATTCATGCTTGCCAAATGATATAAAAACAGTGCATACCAAGATTATATAGCCTCACTGTGAAAGAGGTATGGGCCTCTTTGAAACTGCCTAAATGTATAGGTCAGCAGTCATGCGGTTATGGGATTGCGTAGACATTTGCTGACCTCATCAGATCCAAACATGGTGAAAGTTCTAAAGCATGAAGAGAAGAAGTCTAGGATGAGATATCTGCTTAGTTTGATAGAAGCATTCGAGAAAGGAGTGAGAATGGAAATCAAACCAGAAGTGGATAACAATAATGACGGCAACTGAAAATGTGAAAAAACAAAAGAAAGAACGAAAGAAAAGGACCAGAAGAAATAAAAGAAAATCTGAACATCTGCAAATGTAGTGCCAAGTATAGAGAACTCCCAGAACAACCACATGTTGATCAAGATTTTATGCAGGAATGGTTAAGGAGAGGTGAATTTAACCAAAAGACTACAGGCCGATAATGGCGGACCAAGATGATGAGCTACATACACATTGTTTTACTAAAACTGTAGAAAAAGAAGATAAATACAGGTTCTGTAAAACAGAACTGGAAACAGTTGCACATCTCATTTCTGGTTATAATAGACTTATGGTTAAGGTTGTGTCTACTGAAAGGCATAATAACATATCAAAACTGACCACAAATAAGACAAATAAGGAAAAGCTGTAGAGGCAAAGGGTTTTAATAAGAAATCGAAAAAATATATCAGTAAGTGCTTTTGCAGTTCCAAACTGCTTCATCAGACCACATAAAACTATAAAAACACAGACATTTAAATATACAAATACACATTAAAATTAACCAATAACTAAGCATATACAAGTCATATGAGTATTTCAATTAAGAACTAACACTAACATGTAAACAAACACTCTGCTTCAGTTTAGGTTTTAAGGAAACCTTATAATTCAAAGCAAAGCACTTGTATGCTTGTAAATGTAATATCCAAAATAATTCCCTACCTTCCATCTTATTGACACGGTCTCCTAGTCTACCATTATCATCTATCATTTCAATCACTTTAAACATAAATTTATGTGTATCCCCTTCCCCCACAACATGTCTAGCTAAACTATTTCTTTAATTTAGCATCCTTATATCTCTGATATATTCCCTAACTCTCTCTAACAAACAACAGTTGGTTTTACCAGCGGAACTTATTACATACTACACATTGTGCCAAATAAATAATGTTTTGTGTGGAACAGTTGGGTAAAACCTTAAAAATATATATTTTTATTAGTAACTGGGTGTATAAAAAACTATCACTATCTATAAAATTGCAAAAGTTACATCTGCCACAAGGAAATTTGCCTACACAACCCATGTCTTTAGATGTCCCATCTTTATAACAGAGCAGCCTTTTCAAGGATTTATGATTTCTGAACCTAAAAGCTGATTCCAAGCCAATAACACTATTAATCAACTCATCCAAGGTTAAGATGTGCCAGTTTTTTTTAACTATATCACAAATGGCACTAATTACTAGAATAACCAAGTGACATGGAAACCATTTTCAGTGCTGCAGCGTCATCTCCGGTCTAACTATATAAGACAAACTTTCATGCTCAGAAAAAAAAGGTGCAGCTCACCCTTTACGTAAAGAACTGATGCCACCAATAGCTTTATCAAGCTCAGTTACACTATACCCCATCTAAAAATTCACTTCTCATAAGAGTCGTGTTGTTATTGAATATATCATCACTGTTATTTAATCTCGACAACCTCATTGTTTGACTTTTAATAATATTCTTATATATATATATATATATATATATATATATGTATGGTAGATGCAGGCTCTGTCTATACAAAACATGATTTCTATAGCACTGCTTCCTAAAGCAATTAGTAATGAGATTATTAAGAGCGCCTTTCTGTAACTTGACATCCAAAAATTCATCATATCCACAGAAGCATTACTAGCATTAAATATAAGGAAGGAAGTCGACTGGTATAAAAACCTAACAAAATAATTCAACTGTTCTATAGTTCCTGTCCAAAGCAGGAACACCTCATCTACAAATCTATGGTAAAACTTTATAAAGCAGGAATGGTTAAAGTGAGGTGAATTTAACCAAAAGATTAAAGGCCAATAATGGCGGCCTACAATGATGAACTACATAAACATCATTTTACTAAAACTATAGAAAAAGTAGATAAATGCAGGTTCTGTAAAACAGAACTGGAAACAGTTGCAAATCTCATTTCTGGTTATGATACACTCATGGTTAAGGGTGTGTCTACTGAAAGGAACAATAACATATCAAGACTGTTGCACTGGGGGTTGTGCAAACACTACAATATACAGGTAGCTAAGGAGCAATGGAAATATAAACCACAAAGCATTATTGACAGTGCCGAAGTACAGATCACATGGGATCATCCAATAGCAACAGTTAAGAAAATTAGATTCAAGAAAATCAGGTACAGTAGTTTAAGAAAAAAAAAGACAAAAGTAGCATTAATAATTGAAATTGTTACACCCAGGGATTATTGTGTCTTACATACTGAAAGACACAACATCATAAAATACCAGGATTTGCAAGCAAAAACAAGAGCAATGTGGAATAAAACATACCCAGACAGTTTCAGTAGTAGTAGGAGCAAAATGACTAATAAAAAAAAAGTTTACAAGTCTACTGAAATATGATACCAATAAATGTAACTCCTATATAACAGCACAATGGGGGAATTTTTAGTACATTAAGGGTGCAGAGAACACTTTTGGCTAACATGAAAGACTGAAGCAATTCTAATTTTATGAATGCTAGTCATACCCTGGTTTAAGAAGAGGATCCATTCTCATCACGGTATTAGAAACCAAAAATGCTGCAATAAGTGTCAATATTTCAACTTGGCCACCCAGTGAATTAAGAAGGAAAAACTCTAGACCTATCTTACTTCTCCCAAGATGGCAGTGGTTGGGTATGTCCAGTGTAGGAAATGTCAGAATGGTTCCCCAGATGATTTCAGGCCTGTTCCAGAGCACCATGAAAAGGTGAAGGATACAGAGGGCAGATATTGGTCAAGCTATCCTGGGTAAACCCAATCTCCAAAGTGACTTTCCAGGCCTTAAGTACTGACATATCCATCCTGACTAGTGCAGGGTTAAGTTCACAGTTGTCTTCTATATTTGCAGACAACAAATTACCCCACAAGGCTGCACCAATTGCAACCACCTTGTGGGTCATACTCAAGGGTGTAAGCACTGTTCATGGCCTGATAGAGAAGCTAGTGATGACACGTGAATCTGCACCACACAAGCAGTACCGAGTCTCTCTTGGAAGATGTGTGATGGTTACATTTGAGACAAATTACTCTTCTCGCTAGCCCTCTCCCTTGGTCAGGGTGTATGTTTCCATATGTGTGTGTGTGTGTGTGTGTGTGTGTGTGTGTGTGTGTGTGTGTGTGTGTGTGTAAGTTCTCTATGTGGGTGTACACTAGTGCTTTGCTCAGCAGGCTGTTGATGTCAAGCATTTTCATTTGTGGTGGAAAATGAACTTACAGGCATGATAGATCACCCTAAGGGATTACAGACAGCTAACAGCACCAGATTTCATGCAGACATCTCTTTTTCCTTTGTCTTTTGCACTTCTAAGCAGTGGTTCTCTGTTGCCTGACCTTAGACATTTGCTACTTTTGTGATTAATCCATTACATGTCAGTTGAGTATTAGCATGCCCATTCCAAGGCTAAGATTTCAGCAAGATCTCCCTCATCTTGAGTATCCAGGAAGGGTGTAATGCTACTTCAAGGGCTGTTCCTCAAAAGTGTGAATACTTACAGTGCTTGCTTCAAAAACATCACCACTGCAGGCATGTGTACTGTGATTACATGGACATATGCTCACACCTTTTCTCCAAGCACTATTGTTCAAACTATATTTCCAGGAGTGACATGTTCTTTGGCACTTAAGTGTTTCAAGATCTGTCTTTCTGTGCTTTCACCTGTAGGACTTTCTCTGGCTCTGGCATCCTGGAATTTTTTTTCTAACAGTCTATCACTTAGCAGGACTTCCAGTATGTAATAAAACATATATTTATTCATCAGATATCTTGTGAGGGAGTCCTCTTCAGTGGCTACATACTGCCCACCAGCCACCCTCCCCCTGTGGTTAGACAGTCTCATCAGCCACTGACTATGTTTGGAATTCCCTGTTAGTCAGGTTCATATATATGTATATATCCTTATACACTTTTCTTGCCTTACCGATTGATCATTTGGAGGGTGTAAGAGCTAGGCATAATGTTGTAGTCTGGTGTGTGACATCTTGGCATGTGCCGGTAAGGGATACCCATACCCAGAGCATGGGAGCTGAAGAGAAATGTAGCCAAGGTGGGGAGTGTAATACAGGAAATCCCAAATGTCTACCATTGAGGAAGATTCCCCTGCAGATAATCTGATATGATGAGTACATATGTGTTATACTCTTAAGGACCTCAAGTGTTCTGAATTGCATCAAAACTTGAAAAATCTAAAGATGAGGTATATTCTTTTCCAGCTGATTGGAATTTGGCAAAATTCCTTATTCAAGGATGTCAGAATACCTATACTGACCCATGCCATGATTTAACCTGCCAGGCACATAACTGAAATTCCAGGGGCCCCTGAGTTCTTTTTTGCCATTCATATTTTGGATGTCAATTCTTACTTTTGCTGATAAAGTCATGTGTTGACATGTCTAAGCATCACAGTAAGCGTCTACATGGCCATCAGATTACCATCTAAGGCATTCACCAGCATTGTTTATACTTCCTCAGGGAAAACCTTGACATTGATTATTGCTCATTATACAATGACCCCCATTAATATTCAAGAACGTGCACGCTGATTGGTCAGCATGCACATTGTAAATCAGAGTTATAGTAATGGAAAAAGGTCCGGTCACCCAGACTTTTTCCATTACTATAACTCTTTTTTTACAGCAACAGAGAAAGCAAGATCTCTGTTGCTTTACACTGTCTCGCTATGTTAAACGATTCTCCGTTGCTTTTTTTAAAGCTGTCTCGCTATGTTAAACTCCTTTAACATAGCGAAATAGTTTGTAAAAAGCAACGGAGATCTTGCTTTCTCTGTAGCTTTTTTCAAAACTGTCTCGCTATGTTAAATGGGTTTAACTTAGTGAGACAGCTTTAAAAAAAGCAACGGAGATTCCGTTGCTTTCTTAAAGCTGTATCACTATGTTAAACCCATTTAACATAGCGAAACAGTTTGTAAAAAGCAACAGAGATCTTACTTTCTCCGTTGCTTTTGCCCACAGCTCTGATGTACTGTGTAGGCATACGCATGTGCAGTACATCAGAACTGCCACAGAATACCAGACAGCTGTGGAAGGGCAGCAAGGAAGCATTATACAATGCCATTATTTAAGAAAAGTAATTATTTTTTTTCTTAAATAATGTCATTGTATAATAGCAATAACCCACTTCTGGGTGTGGGTAATGCTGGATTTACCCACGGTTGGCTTTGCTTGGCCACTCGGGCTTTGCCCTCGTGACCAAACCACACCAACCATGGGTAAATCCAGCATTACCCACACCCAGGCATGGGTTATTGCTATATAAGTTCATAGGTGTTTACTAGGCTAATGACCACAAGGGCCTTTTTAAGCCTAGCTATGCATCACAAATTTCTGACAAGTTCTGCTACCCTTGATAAGTATAAGCATGGGCCTGGGAGATGAACCAGTTACAGGTTACCTGTGTCCATTAGACACATAGGTGCCAAACCAGGAATGAATTTCTGGTTTCCCATCCAGTTGTCCAAGTTGCACTTGAATTGGATTAGGAAGAAACATACCTATCTCTCCAGCAGGTCCTATTTATATCACAGGCAAGATTTAAGTCTTTAGAACAGGTAATTCTGGTGCTGTTTGTTTTGTGGATATGTAGGAGGTCCATCAGAGTGGGATCTGACAATGTCCTGTATGCCAGGCATAGATCTCCCCTCAAAAGCCTGTAGGAGAGAGAATACAAGGATAGGGCCTCAAGGCGGTCTGCATAGGACATATTACTTACACCCTGTATTCTTTTAGTGAGGAACCTCTGTGGACATTCTAATTGTTGGATATGCCTGGTTAGGTACATGCCAAAGAGGCATTGTACTCAAAAATTGCAGATTGTGCAGCATAGGTTCATAGGTGAATACTAGGCTAACTGCCCTAAAGGGCCATTTTGACCATAGCCAATAACCCTAGGTCAGAATCAAATCCTGCATCTTGTGCCTATAAAGTGAAGACCTTAACCATTATGCCAAACCCACCATGTGTTAGAGGTTCAAACAGGTTCTCAGCATTAAAGGGGGTAATTTTTTTGCACAGCTTCATAAAAATGGTGACATTGAAGCAGCACATGGTTTTCCTCTGTGTTACTTGCATAGTCACCTAGATTGACAGCTTCCCAACTACCCTGCTGCAGTTCTGATCTTGGTTTACGACTGGCTGGGGGTTCCCTTTGAGTTCATCCTGGCTTGGAGAACCAATCAAACATTGTCTGAAACTTAACTCTGTAACTCTCTGTAAAGCAATCAAGTTTTACTTAACATTGAACAATATGTAAGGTTGCAATACCTGTTTCCTATTATTGACATCCTCATAGAATTAGATATCCTGCTCACAAATAATGAACTTTTACTGAACACCAATAACACTGTTTGTGACACATAATGTAATGTCATATGCTGGTGTTGTATAGAAATCACTAAGTCTGCTAGACCCATAAGGATTAAGTCTCAGCAAATATCAAACTCAAACATCACATTACAAAGAGATACCATGAGCCAAAGCATGTCATTTCCAGTACACCAGACCACTCCACAAACAAAAAAATGTTTTAGGGATTGATGACTCCAAAGTGAAACACACAAACTCCCCACTCACTAGGCTGGACAAAGACAGGGAAACAATAAACTGTCTTTCACATGCCTGGATTTCATACATCTCAAGCGCCCTTAGGACTGTTACACTAAGCAAATATAACTACAGCATGGTAGTTGTGCATGCAAGGGAGACTCAGGGGTGGCTTGTGCTATCGGACTGCCGGACTGCAGCCCTCCCACCTACAAAAACACAAAAAAAATCTTTAAAACTAAAAAACAAAACTGAAAAAAAAAAAAAAAAAAGCACGAGTCCCGACTGCACAGATGCATTTGAAGACTTCAGACTGTCTTTATCAGCAGTCCGGATAGAGAAACACAGGTACCCAGCAATCATTGCTGCAAATGCACCCAGAAATCAGTGCAGTGATGACCGCACAGAAGAGGAGGTCTGGACTGCTTCAGCTGCAGGCAGACCCAATGAGGAGAGAGGTGAGCTGGAAGACCCAATGAGGACTGAGAGAGGTGAGCTGCTCTCGCAGGACATATTGCGCGGGCTGGATTGCTCTGTTTCACGGGCGGGTTTGGTTGCTGGATTGCGTCATTCAGGAGGTAGTGGTCGCTGGATTGCTCCGTTTTGCAGGCGGGTTTGGTCGCTGGCTGGATTCATTCAGGAGGAGGTAGGTGGTCACTGGATTGCTTCGTTCATTGAGACATTCAGGAGGTAGGTGGTCGCTGGAGTGTGTGTGACATTCAGGAGGTAGGTGGTCGCTGGAGTGTGTGTGACATTCAGGAGGCAGGTGGTCACTGGAGTGTGTGTGACATTCAGGAGGTAGGTTGACATTCAGGAGGTAGGTGGTCACTGGAGTGTGTGTGTGTGTCGCTGGAGTGTGTGTGACATTCAGGAGGAAGGTTGACATTCAGGAGGTAGGTGGTCGCTGGAGTGTGTGTGTGTGTGTGTGTGTGTGTGTGTGTGTGTGTGTGTGTGTGTGTGTGTGTGTGTGTGTGTGTGAGTGTGTGTGTGTGTGTAAAATGCCCCAGTTACTATATACTGGTGGCTAAAGAGAGCAAATGGTTGTGGATAGAGATACTCAGGCTTGAATCCTGTACCTTGGATGCAGGTGGCAAGGACCTGAATCCCCTCTCAACCACCATTTCTAAAAAAAAAAAATTGCAGATTTTTGCCTCATATTTGTTCTGTTCCTTATAAAATCTGTGGTTTCTGTATCTACATTTTTCCTTGCAAAGTCTGTAGTGTAGTGTTGCACTGGTAGCATTGCTGCCTATTAGCTACAGGTTCTCTGGTTTGATTCTTGGCTGGGGTGCCTTCTGTGTGAAATTGTTCTAGCAGTTGTCTAAGTTTATAACATGGATATTTGAAATGTGTCCCTATTTGTGGGACTGTATTCCCCCATTATTGGCTTTGTCCAGGTATTTTGTGCTAAGGTTGAGAGTTATCTATGGTGGGAACTGTATTCATTGAATGTTTGGGGGCTGTATCCCCCCCCCCATTACTGGCTTTGCCCACATGTTTTTTGCTAAGAGGTTGAGAGCTATAGTGAGAACTGAATTCACTGAATATATTTGGGGGCTGTATTCCCCGCCTTATTGGCTTTGTTCAGGTGTTTTGTGCCAAGAGGTTGACAGCTATTGGCTTTGTCCAGGTATTTTGTGCTAAGGTTGAGAGTTATCTATGGTGAGAACTGTATTCATTGAATGTTTGGGGGCTGTATCCCCCCCATTACTGGCTTTGTCCATATGTTTCTTGCTAAGAGGTTGAGAGCTATACTGAGAACTAAATTCACTGAATATGTTTGGGGGCTGTATTCCCCCCATTACTGGCTTTGTTCAGGTGTTTTTTGCCAAGAGGTTGACAGCTATGCTGAGAACTGAATTCACTAAATGGTAGCCATTTAAGTTTGTCTTCCTCTTTTTTACAAAACAGCTGATTTGGCATAGTGGTATGTTTCTCTGACTGTTTTGCACAGGGTCCCCTGGGTTAAAGACGTGGCAGTGAAATGTATGGTGGTAACACAGCATTTTATTCTAGCAATTTTCCAACATTATACAAGCAATGTTTAAAATGTGTCCTTGGTTTTTTGGCTTTTGCCCCCCCCCCCCAATAAATTTCGGCTTTTTCCAGATTTCTTGTGCTGCAAAGTTCTGAGATACAACTGCGTGTCGAGTAGATTTTACAAGGAGCTGAGAGCTGCAGGGGAACAAAACTTTAGTGCTGCTTATTCTAAGTCAGCTTGCATTAATATCAAACAGGTAGTGTACTTGCTTTTGATGCAGAAGGCTGTGGGCTCTACTCCCACAGTAGACAGATGCAATGCTGATACTGTACTGTGTTGTAAAGTGGGTGGATGCTGCAGCCTTTTTGGCAAAGATACCTAGAGTAGTAACTATGAACTTGAACCTGTTATCAGTTTGCCGTACAGTCCCTATTGCTTTATTACTAGCTTATCATTTTTTTTAATGCATGCAACATAGGCAATTTATTCCTCAAGGGCAACAGGCACTTTATTTGTAGATGAATAAACAGTGACATATAAAGTTGTTTGCTAGCAGCAACCTCTTCATTGTTACAGATTTCTTTAATGTGGAATTATTTAGATGACTTTTACTACTTTAGAGATTGTGCATATTTACTGATACTGGTGGACTGTAGAAGGTTGAGTAGACTTTTATGATGGAAATGTTCTGAATTGGGTAGTTTTGTCATTGGTGCATGCATTTTGCTTCATTGTTTACTGGAAAAATGTTCAAAACAATACATTTAAAATGCCGTCTAACAACTCTACTGTATTGTACAAGGAATATAATTTAGTAGAATCAGGAAGGTGTATCAAAGAGCACATGTATGCTTCATGTTCAAGGGGCCTATGATTTGAAAACAGCCCAAAGTTAATCTTTATCTGCCACTGGCAAAATGTATTTTCTTTGAATGTGGGTTTCAATGCTGTTTCATTGAATATGAGTTTCAAGGGCAGAGAAGTTTTTAATGCTAAGCCTGCTTTCATTGTGAGACTGCATTGCTTTGTTTAGCAGATGTCTTAGTGTTTGTGCTGTAAAATGCAAAATAAAACTTTCAAATGAAATCCAAATCATCATAGAAGTAAAGCAGTATGCACATTAGTGTTTATGGTAAATGGAGTGAAACAGCCAAGTAATGGATCATTGGAATGGCTGCAGGGGGGAGGGCTCCATTCGACCATGATTTTGTGAGGGGGAAGGGCGGCAAACACAAAGACAGCCCCAGCTGAGCTATACCTCCCAACTGTCCAGATTTTCTCAGAATGAATAGATTTTTGCTTCTTATTTTTGGTTTGTTCCTCATAATATTTGTGGTTTTCTCATTTAGGAATTAAGTCACTAAATAATGACACACTGAGTTTCAGACTTCATAACCTTCAGAAAAATGCATGCTAAAGTAAGACCTGTTCTATCAACTGTCTCAGTTTATACAAGAGCAATTTTTAGTACTGTTTATATGTTCCCCCAATATATTTGGCCTTGTCCAGATATTTTGCATTAACAGGTTGAGAGGTACATGCAAATAAATTGCTTTATAGAATTAGGCATAGCCAAACCTCTCAACTGTCCCCAAATTTGGCTCAAAATGTTGCTCTTCCCCTAATAATCCCTCCGCAAAATAGCAATTTTGGAAGAAAACATGACGGGTTTACAATTAAAAAATAACTGTAATAATCACAGTTATAGATTACTTTTATTTCAGAAATGCATATAGATTCTTTTATTTTGTCAGCTGCTCAAGTTAGCAGTACTATTATTAAAAAGTGTCCCTTCTTTGACAGGTTCCCAGCTGTATTGTGTGGCTATTTTATATTTTTGCATCACATTTTTGGTCCATTTTTCATAAAAAATTTTTTTTGGCAAATTAGTGGTAAATCATTAAAGACTGAAGTTAGAAAATAATGACAGACATTTGAGTTTCAGATTTCATATCCTTCAGAAAATTCATACCAATGCAAGACCTACTATTCTATTATCTTTCTAAGTTTATAAGAGCAATATTTAAAAATTGTCCTTATTTTTGGGCCTTTGTCCCACTTCTATGTATGGATTTGCTCTGAGGGTGAGAGGTATGACAAATGTGTAAGGGCCATCACAGTCAGCCAGAGACATTTCAAATTGTGACATACTTGTTGCACCCCGCTCCCCATGTAGTGATTCTGGATGTATCCAAGCAAGGCAAGGAGCAGTTATGCAGTGCAAATGTGCAGGGTATCCCCCCATCCAAGGTAGAGTACTACAGTGGCTTTTCATCTGTTCTTGATTTTGCAGACTGGTCTGGTTTCTGTCATATTTTTGTACTGTTGATTTATGCTTATTACTCAAAGTGCCTGTTGCTCTGTGTTTTAAGTAGCAATGCTTTAATGACCATCAGGTAAGCCTGTCTGAGGTCATAACATGCAAGTAAGCTTTAATAAGCCTGCCAACATTGAAGCCTTTCTGTTGTTGCCATGCAGAGAATACTTAACTAGATAATGCATAAGTGTTGGGTATTGAAATCCATATGACAGTATTTGTAATAAAGGACAGGATTACATTATTTTAAGAAGCTCATTACACTTGTTGGAGACTTCCAGTGATCTCTGAGGGCTTCACCCGTAAACTAAACAGAATGCCATTCATGTGTGGTCCATAACCTGTATAGTAATCCTTTAAGCAATGTATCTTGAGCTTGTTTGCTTTTCATTGTTTACTTTGATCATGTTTTCCCCATGAAACAAGTAGATAGTTGTCAGGCAGCAGGTCTTTTTTGGATAAGAAACATTTTTACAAGTGGGGGCATCACAGAGACTGCTACTTTCAGCATGTTACTTGGTACTTTAATAAAGCTGAATATAAATTATAATTAGAACTGCAGTGCAAGGAGAAGCGGTTTGAGTTGAGTGCTGCTTGGTTTTCTTATACTTGATTTTGATTGGCTTTCCAGTAATGTATTTAAAAAGTAATTTATTTTTTCATGCCTCTCAACCTTTTTGTTTCCGTCTAGATATTAAGTAAGCTGTCAAGCTGCCAATGCATTGAAATATTTTTATTCTTTTATACTTCATTTGTCTTGATTGGACTCTCATAATGAGGGTTTGGCACCCAGGGCAGCATATTTAATTAAAGTTTAGTTTTTGTGGTTTTGAGCATAGCTCCTCCCCTTCCTAGTTGTCTGCACCCCCTTCCTGTTGACCCCACCCATTCGGCTATCTCCTGCAGCCCCCCTTTGATTTGAAGTCACCAGCCGCCACTGCTTGAAGTGAAAAATCCTGACGGAAATGCAGAGACATGTCTGAGCTCTCTGTGCATGCCAGAAATGTAGGCAAGACTGTGATACTGAGCAGAACACTCCCTTCTCCATGAATGATGCCTAGGTACAAAGAAAAGATGATTGGCTTCAACAATTAGCTAAACTGGTGTCATTATGGGGAAATCCAGTACATGTCAGCATGGAAACAGATGCTTGGAAGTCATATTTGCTTTGCAAAGAATGGTCTACACCTCCATTCAAAGGCTTCCACATATTGGTTAAAGCATTTAGCACCCCATAGTGCCTTCTTAGGCAAAGTTCAGCTAATGAACATTCCAGATTAGCAAATGTATAACTATCAAACCAGGATAAAATTAATATGACTATGCTCGATGCCAGAAGTCTAAACAACAAAATACCTGAACTTGAGCCAGTCCTGCATTTGGAAGACATTCATATATGTGTAATTACTAAAACTTGGTTTAAATGCCCAGAAAGCATTTCCTCCTTATCTGGACTTAGTGTCTACCACACCTTCAGACCCAGTGGTAACTTTGGTGGTGTTTCCATATTTGTCAGAAACAATATCACCTCTATATAGATTCCTCGAGTCCCATAAAGTGAACTTATTGAACTCAAAATTGCACTAAACCAAGTCAACTTTCAGTTTATTGCCTGTTACAGGACTCCCTCCATGACCCCAGAAGTTCATGTCAGGTTCCCAAACATCATGGATGAACTCCTCATAAATAAGATCTCTGCCATTCTGGGAGACTTCAACTACCCATCAACTGACTGGAGTACCTATACCATCAATGCACAATATACACAGCAGTTTTTAGCCTTAATAAATATAAATTCAATGAACCAGATTGTTACTAGCCCAATTAGAGTGTAAATTCTTAACCTGGTACTTTCAAATGTAGGGTCATCATGCACAACTTCCGTAGTAACGCCTTCTCTGATTAAGTCAGACCATAAACTAGAAACCCATTCCCTTAAACTATCTAAATCCCCTGAAACCAACATATCAGAATTCAAAGATTTCAAGCACACAAATATCTTCATATTCTATGCTGAAGTATTGAAATTCACTTATAATATTGCCTTGGCAGATAGATTCACCAAGGAGGTTTATATCCATGTAAATACATGTATAGTATCAACAATCCCATCCAGATTCTAATATAATGGGAAACTTAAAAGTAAACCATCATGGTAATCCACCAAGAGAAATAAAGTGTACAATAAATGGAAAAAAATAAGTATAGAGTATACAGCAGATCAAAATACCCCCCCCCCCCCAGTCAAGGAAAATACTCAGAATTTGAGTAAGAATTTAAAAAGACTATTAGATCTACTAAGGCAGACCATGAATTCAGGCTGGCATCTGAAGTCAAGGACAATTACAAATCCTTAATTAGTTATGTTAGAAGACTAACAAACAACACTTAACAATGTAAAAACTCATGCTAATGACAAAACCAGCTCAGGCCCAGTGGACACAACAGTCTAGTAAACAAATTTAGTGCAAATTTCACTCCTGAGATGCCTATCCAAATCCCTACAATCACTGTGCCTCTTAAACTCCCATCACCACTAAGGAACATGTACAGACAGTGCTGTCCGAGACTAAGAACAACTTCCTCAGTGGCTGTTTGAGAAATAGTACCATACACACCCTGGTATAACCCCTAAATGTTATTTAATCTTGATCCTGTTTATAAGCTCAGTCTCGGAAGTATTGTGTACAGCACTAGTGATGCCATTCCATAAAGGAGGCGCTGCTACCAACACCGGAAACTAAAGGCCCATTAGCCTGACAAATATCTGTTCAGAAGGTAACACAAACTGACAGTAGACACACTGTACAGCTTACCTTGATCTGGCCAAGCATTTGATACTATTGCCCCATGTTAGCATAATTAATAAATTAAATGCATTTCAACCTACAGAATCTAAAATGTTGCTGGTGACAGGGTCAGTGTCACAGAACATGAAGATGACCAATGGTGTCCCACAGGGCTCAGTGCTGAGACTACTTTTATTCTCTATTTTTTTTCTGTGACCTACAGACTAAAACTCAGGACGTATGGCTAATCAAGTCTGCAGACAATTGCAGACTGGGAGTCATTGTCAAATCCCCTTTTGACACAGAATCCCTCCTGTAGGAAATTATACTTACAAATGTTTGGCATATTGAAAATGCACTTTAATTAATGCTAAAATATTCAGTATTGTTACATTTGACAGAAAAAAACATCCCCACAGCATATAGCATTGACAATACCCCACTTCAAAATGAAAACGAGACCTGGAAACCTGGGTTAATAATTCCCACTCCCTTGAATACAGTTTACAAACAGTTAGGGAATCCTTCTACTTGGTGAGGCTGGCCACCAAGAAAATATCATCCAGCTGTAAAGAGATTATTGTATCCTTGTATTCAGCACTGATCAGCTGAATTGTGGAATACAATGCTACCTTTGGTATGTACCACAGCAAACAGGTGAAAATATCCCAGAAATACCTAACAAAGAAGATCACAGATTTAAAATCCCTAAACTACCAGAAAAGACTGGAAAAACTGTCCCTCTTTTCTGTGCCATATAGTCACCAAAGAGGAGACCTCTGACTTGCCTTCTGAGCAATCAGGGACCCAGTCATTCAGGATCTCTTGCACCTTCACAAATCCCAGAACAAGGAATCTAAACCTGCTTCAGCAGATCAATAAAACAAGGCGGGATGAGTATATCCATCATCTTTGGAATAGACTCTGCTGTGTATAAAACAGTGTGATGCACTATTTTGTCTTTAGTTTGTACCTGTTTATCCCAGGCATGATTGTTATAGCCCTCTCCAAGAAGGGCGGTACAGTCTATGGTGGTTACCAGCAAGGTGTAATGCTAGCAAGACTCAGTCACCTTGAACTTTGTATTATTCCTATGAAGACCAGTGAGTTCTAAACTTAGTGACCTTCAGTCAAATTGTGGAATTTATCTGTACTCCACCCAGTAAGAGCTGCATTTATAGGTCAAGCATTTTAGTGGAGTTCTTGGAATAGACCTAGACTCTACTGTTCAGAGGAGCTTCTTGGAATAGACCTAGACTCTACTGTTCAGAGGAGCTAAAAAAGCTGTTCTGGTGTTAGAGCAGAGATGCAGTTTTACTCTTTTCTCTTCCTGATTTTTTTGTGCGTGGGGGTCATGGTTGCCTGTCAGTCATCATCATCTTGTGATATGTATAGCCCTTTCATAGCCCACTTAGTGAGAACTGTCTCCAGCCCATTCATTTCCACTGGATAAGACCTAATCAAGAGGCTATCATCTAGGCATCCATCACATTTTTTTCATTTTTTTTTTTTTTTTTTTTTTTTTTTTTACGTTCTAGGTTCATAGGTATATATTAGGCTAATGACCACCTGGGCCTTTATAAGCCTAGGTGTGCAATCCAACCCAATTGCATCCTTATGCATTGTGGGTGTTTATTAAGAGGAGATGGCTCTAGGTGATTCGGTCACGTTGACTAAAGTCGCAAAAATGGCCATGGGTAGTTACCAGTGATACATGGGTTGAGGACCTGGCCTAATCTGACCTACCCCAGGGACCCTTGCTAATGCTGGAAGGGGTATATGTGATCCTAATGGCCAGTGTGTGCCTGACATAAAGCCCAGCAGCCCTGGGTCAATAAGCTACTGGCTGGCCAGTGTCTATTTGCCCAGCCTGAGTTACCTGGGCTAGCTCTGTTGAGCGAAAGCTGAACGTAAAACCAACCAACCTGCCAAAAGGCTGCACTAAATGTAGGTTCACTGGCAGGATGCAGCTTGGAAGACATGATGATACAGAGGAGGCTGGACATTCTATGTACCCAAGAGATGAGATGGAAGGGCAGTGCAGCAAAGCCACTTGGCTTGGGATCCAGACTGTACTACTCAGGAGGGGGACAGGCTAGAAATTGTGTAAGAATTGTGGTGATAGAGAAGCTTCAGAAGGCAATGAGGGATATCATCAGAATTAATGACAGACTCAAGGCAATCAGACTCCAGTGTAATGATAGGGCAATATTCATAATCTCAGCCTATGCCCCACAGCAGGGTTGTGGTAGTGAGAAAAAGAGTGCATTCAGACAGCAGTTGCAAGACCTACTAGATAAAGCAGGACAGCATGAATTGGTGTTGATAATGGGTGACTTAAATGCACATATCAGAACAGACAGAACAGGATATAAGGACAGCCTGGGTCCACGTGGGTGAGGCAACATGAATAAAGAAGGAGAAGCCATTCTAGACTTCTGTCTGGCAAATGGCTTGATAGTAGCCAACACATGGTTCAGAAAGAGAGGCAGTCACAAGATCATATACAAGAGTAGCCAACATGCAACTCAGGTAGACTTCCTCCTAGTAAGGAAAAGGCACTGGGGTAGAATTCATGATTGCAAAGTCATCCCCAGTGAAACAGTCAGCCCACAGCATAAACCACTAATTGCCACAATCAGCTGCAAACAGTGGTCAGAGAAGGCTCTAAGGTCAACAGAGACCAGGCTGAAGACCTGGAAGTTGACTGGTGAGAAAGTAAAACAATTAAAGGAATTACTCAGGGCACTAGCACCCCAAGAAGAGGAGGAAATAGGTGGAGTTGAACAAGAATGGCAGCACCTAAAAACAGCATGTGTTAGGACTACAGAAAAGATATGTGGCCGAGCCAGGTATGGAAATAAGGTACATAAGGAAAGCTGATGGTGAAATGCAAAAGTCCAGGAAGTCATCAAAAGAAAGGAGGAGTGTAGGAAGAAGTGGGGGATAGAAAAGACTGACTAGGCTAGGAAGGACAACTGGTTGGCTAACAAAGAAGCTAAGAAAGAAGTTGCAATAGCAAAGAATAGGGCATCGGAGGCACTCTACCAACTTCTGGAAAGTGACTCAGTAAGTGGCACAAAGAAACTATATCAGGTTGCAGGACAAAGACAGAAAGATAAAGAAGACAGACACCTTTCATAAGAGATGCCAACAACAACCTGCTCACCAGTCCACGAGACATCAAAGGCAGATGGAAGGAAGTATTTCCAGCAGCTTCTGAATGAAGAAAACCCCACAGAACCTGTACTGCCCCAGAAACAGCCTATGATGAGAGGAAAAAGAGTCCACCCTAGAAGAAGTAAGAACAGCACAAAGGAAAATTAAGTCAGGGAAAGCAGCAGGCTCAGATGAGGTCACAGTAGATATGATAAAGATACTGGGTGAGATAGGGGAGAAATGGCTCCTGAGGTTACTAATAGCAGTGTGGAGAGAAAGGTATATCCCAGATGACTGGAGAATAAGCATACTTATGCCAGTGTACAAGAACAAAGGGGACATCCACAACTGTGGGCAGTACAGAGGCATCAAACTCCTATCACATTGCATGAAAGTTCTGGAGAGGGTGATTGATAAACAGATACGCAGAGTAATATAATGTAAGATGGGAGATGAGCAGTTTTGATTAGATCAGGTTGCAGCACAATTGACCCATTGACCCGATATTTGCAGTGAGATATATACTTGAGAAGAAGCTAGAGATGAGGAGACAGTCCAACTGGGCATTCCTAGACTTGGAGAAAGCATATGACAAGGTCTCAAGAAAACTGATCTGGGCAGGACTGTGGTGGTTTGAAGTCCCAGAAACATTGGTAGAATTAGTGCAGGCTATGTACAAGGACCCAATGACTCAAGTATGAATAGTGTTTGGCCTCACAGAGGGGTTCCCAGTGGGAGTGAGTGTACACCAGGTTTCAGCTCTGAACTCATGGCTGTTCATACTGGTGATGGACTACATTAGCAAACAGGTCGGAGGTGACAGATCAACAAAGTTGCTGTATGCAGACAATGTGACTTTACAGGCAGACTCTGAGCTAGAACTTCAGCAAAGGATAGGAAAATGGAATGCAAAACTGAAGGCACATGGGATGAAACTAAGCACAGATAAGATAGTGGTAATGGGAACAAACTGGGGAAATCAGAAGAAGCTGAGAATAGAGATGGAAGGGAAGATAGTGGAACAGGTAAACAGCTTCAAGTATCTGGGAGGGGTGGTTGAGGAGAAGGGAAGTCTGAATGAATAGGTCAAAGCTAGAATCAGAGCGGCTGCAGCTAACTAGCACAGAGTGTCAGGTGTAGTCTATGATTGAAGAATGCCAAAGAAGCTGAAAAGTAAGGTGTACAAGAGAGTGTTGTGACCAGTACTACTGTATGGTACAGAAACCTGGGCAGTAAAGGCAGAACAGTTGAAGAAGCTAGAGGTGATGGAAATAAAGTGCCTGAGAAGGGTGGTAGGATGCACACTGTGGGACAGATGAAGAAATAAGGACATAAGACCAGAAGCCAAAGTAGCTCCAATTGCAGAAAAGATCAAAGAGAACAGATTATGGTGGTTTAGACACATGTGCAGAAAAGCAGAAGACAATCTGGTGAGGAAGATTTGGGGCAGACAGGAAGAAGGTAAGAGGAAGTTGAGGATGTCCAGCAAAGAGGTGGATGGATTGTGTGAAAGAAGATCTGTGACAGACATATATGAGTGTTGATGAAGGCAGGAGTGTGGCACTGAATCTAGAGAGTTGGTGACAGTTAACATGATACCCCGACCCCATGTAGAAAAAAAATGGGAAAAAAGGGGGCTGATGATGATGATGTTAGGAAGTTTCTAGAGGTTATGTGGGGGGGGGTATGTTAGTTTTGGCATTACTGTCTGCCTCTGTCTATCAGAGACATGGGGGCCAAACATGGGGTGAATTTCTGATTTCCCATCCGTTGATCAAGGTTATCCTTAAATAGGGCTAGGAATGGTTTCTCCTTCACATGGATGGGGAGCCTGTTCCAAAACATGGGGATCCTCTGAGACACATATCTGTCTCACCAACATGTCTTATTTATGTCACAAGCAAAATGTAAATCCTTGGATCTAGTGGTTTTGATGTTGTTTATTTGTATATGTGCAAAAGGTCCATCAGAGATGGCTCAGAGGATGCCTTGTATACCAGACATAGATCAATTTCAGTAACCTGTGGGAGACAGATTATAGAGATAGGGCTTTAAGGTGATCCATATAGGGCAATGGGCTTATACAATGGATTCTCCTGAAAAAAAATCTTTCTAGGTGTCCAGCTGTTGCATATGTCTGGTCAGGTACATGCTGAAAGGAACATTATACTTAATGATGGGGCTGATTATATGATGGGCATCATAGAATGATGTTTCTACTGCCTTGGCCACATTTGGGTCAAAGAACAGATTATTATCTACATATGTTCCCAGATCCCTGACTACCAGGCCAACTCTTATGGGTGTCTTATTGATGGAGTAATAAGCCTGTGTGGCAGTTTTGTCAAAATACACTAATGAATTTATTGGCACTGAGTTTTAATCCGTACCTTTGGCAACAGTCATTTGTCTAAGTTAAATCCTCTTGTAAGATGTTTGTGTTATGGGGAGAATCTATGATAGCTCCCAATTTGCAGTCATTTGTGAACTTGGCCAGCCAAAGACCCTTGACATTAGTCTTTACCTCTGAGAAGTAGATAAGAAACAGCAGCAGTCCGGCATGGAGCCCTGAGGTACTCCGCTGGTGACTGGTCTACTATTGGAGGTGATCTCACCAATCCTGACTTTCTAGGTCTTGTCTGTGAGCCAGGTGTGTTATCACACTGAGCTGAATGGAGGAGGGGGACTGACCACTACTCTGATCTGTGATATATAGCAATAAGTATCCTGTTTTCTTGCTTATTTTTACTAGTTATTGCTTATTCTAACCATTTATAGCACTTTTTATTGTATGCTGCCTACCTTTTACTGTATTTTACTGCTATAAACTAATCTGCACTGTTATATGTCAATTATTTGCCTTATTGCATCTGTTAAATCACTTTTGCTACTGCCACACTGTTTGTAAAGCTTTTTATAGCTAGTTTCACTGTGTGAAAGGTATTAACTGGACATTTTCTCCATGTGTTAAGTGTCTATTTGTTCTGATTTCCTGCCAAAGAGTGTAACATATAACAGATTTGTTTGCAGTTAAAAGCATTCTCTAGAGTCTCCCTGCTCCTTTTTCTGTTTAAAACTTTAATTTAGTGTCTTACTACTGTTTTTCTGCTGTGATAAATATTTATGTAGTGTTTTCTGCCTAAAATAGTGTAGCTAGTAGCTGTAGCATAGCCCAGTTCAGGTTTGCTGTCTCTCAGCCTGGTTGTTTGCAGTTGCTGCTTGTTCTGATCATATTTTCCAGGCCATCTTGGAATAGCAGAAGCCATTCTTCACCTTACTGAGAGGATTGTGTTGATTGGCCACTAGCTGGTAAAGGTTGGCTGGTCTAGGGATTGGATTAAACACTAACTGGTTCTTTTGAGCTTTTTTAAAGTTGTTTCAGGTTTGTACCTTCTGGTATTTAAGGCCTACCTTTGAGAGGATTTCTACTTATTCAGACTGAGCTGAACGGAGGAGGGGCACTGACCACAACTCTGATCTGTGATATATAACAATACGTACCCTGTTTTCTTACTTACTTTTACTAGTTATTGCTTATTCTAACCATTTATAGCACTTGTATTGTCTGATGCCTACCTTTTACTGTATTTTACTGATATAAACTAATCTGCACTGTTCTATGTCAATTATCTGCCTTACTGGGTCTCTTAAATCACTTTTGTTACTGCCACACTGTTTGTAAAGTTTTTTTAGCTAGTTTCACTGTGTGAAAGGTATTAACTGGAAATTGTCTCCATTTGTTAAGTGTCTGTATGTTCTGATTTCCTGCCAAGGATTGTATAATATAACTGATTTGTTTGCAGTTAAAAGCATTCTCTAGAGTCTCCTTGCTCCTTTTTTCTGTTTAAAACTTTCATTTAGAGTCTTACTGCTGTTTTTTCTGCTGTGATAAACATTTCTGTAGTGTTTTCTGCCTAAAATAGTGCAGCTAGTAGCTGTAGCATAGCCCAGTTCAAGTTTGCTGTCTCTGAGCCTGGTTGGTTGTTTGCAGTGGCTGCTTGTTCTGAGCATATTTTCCAGGTCATCATGGATTATCAGAAGCCATTCTTCACCTTACTGAGAGGATTGTGTTGAATGGCCACTAGCTGGTAAATGTTGGCTAGTCTAGGACTTGGAGTAAGCACTCACTGGTTCTTTTGAGCTTTTTTAAAGTTGTTTCAGGTTTGTACCTTCTGGTATTTAAGGCCTACCTTTGAGAGGATTTCTGCTTATTCAGACTGAGCTGAACGGAGGAGGGGCACTGACCACAACTCTGATCTGTGCTATATATATAACAATATGTTTCATGTTTTCTTGCTTATCTTTACTAGTTATTGCTTATTCTAACCATTTGTAGCACTTTTTATTGTCTACTGCCTACTATTTACGTATTTTATTGCTATAAACTAATCTGCACTGTTCTATGTCAATTATCTGCCTTACTGGGCCTGTTAAATCACTTTGTTACTACCACACTGTTTGTAGAGCTTTGCTAGCTAGTTTTACTGTGTGAAAGCATTAGATGGAACATTTCTCCATTTGTTAAACATCTGTTTGTTTATTCTGATTTCCTCCCAAGGAGTGCATCATATAACTGATTTTTTGCAGTTAAAAGCATTCTCTAGAGTATCCTTTCTCCTTTTTCTGTTTAAAATTTTCATTTAGTGTCTCACTGCTGTTTTTCTGCTGTTTTAAACATTTCTGTAGTGTTTTCTGCCTAAAATAGTGCAGCTAGCAGCTATAGCATAGCTCAGTTCAAGTTTGCTGTCTCTAGGCCTGGTTGTTTGTTTGCAGTGGCTACTTGCTCTGAGCATATTTTTCAGGCCATATTGGATTAACAGAAGCCAGTCTTCACCTTACTGAGAGGATCATGTTGATTGGCCACCAGCTGGTAAAGGTTGGCTGGTCTAGGACTTGGAGTAAGCCCTCATTGGTTCTTTTGAGCTTTTTTAAAGTTGTTTCAGGTTTGTACCTCCTGAAATTTAAGGCCTACCTTTGAGAGGATTTCTGCTTGTTCACACTGAGCTGACTGGAGGAGGGGCATTGACCACAACTCTGATCTGTGATATATAACAATAAGTATCCCATGTTCTTGCTTATTTATAGTAGTTATTGTTTATTCTAACCATTTATAGCACTTTTTTATTGTCTGCTGCCTACTTGTTACTGTATTTTATTGCTATAAACTAATCTGCACTGTTCTATGTCAATTATCTGCCTTACTGGGCCTGTTAAATCATTTTTGTTACTGCCACACAGTTTGTAAAACTTTTTCAGCTAGTTTCACTGTGTGAAAGGTATTAATCGGAAATGTTCTCTGTTTGTTAAGCATCTGTAGATATAGCCAATCTACTGGCTGACAGATTCAGCAAAATCTTCAGCCCTCTATCCCCCATCAGTAAATCAGGACATCCCCAGTACCTGCCTCCCACCCCTAATCTCTAGGGAACAGGTGATCACTGCCCTCTCAAAGGCAAAAATACAGCCTCCATGGAACACAATAACATCCCAGGCTGCATCCTACATGAACTCAGGAATGAACTTGCAGCACCATTAGGCACCCTATTCAACCAAAGCCTGAGTACCGGCTTTGTCCCAGCAAAGTGGTGGACAGCTGCTGTCATCCCTTTACACAAAGGTGGAGCATCCACCAATCTGGGAAATTATAGACCCATCAGCCTAAGTAGCCTGATCTGCAAGGCCATGAAATGGAATATCATGGATCTCATTAACATGGACATTGGCAACCTCCAAAATCTCGACCCCACACAGTTTGGCTTTGTCAAGGGGAGGTCATGTCTGTTAAATCTGGTCAGCTGTTTTGAGACAGTCACCAAAGCCATGGATGAGGGGAAGATGGTGCAACCGCCTACCTTGACCTGTCCAAATTATTCCCCACTTGGGCATAATAGATAAACTCTCTCAACTAGGCATCAATCTATATGTTACCAGATGGGTAGCAAACTGGCTCACTGATAGAACCCACCTAATCAGAATAAGGGAAGCCACCTCAAGCAGTAGACCTGTAACAAGAGACGTAACCCAGGGATCGGTCTTTGGTTCTGTTATTCGGGATATACTTCTCTGAGGTGCAGGCCAAAACCAGTGAGCTATGGCTAAACAAGTTTGCAGATGACTTCAAGCTGGACATGGTCATCAATTCCCCTAGTGATGTGAACATCCTCCAAGAGGGTTTCATCCAAACAAATGACTGGTGCCAGAAACATGGCCTCAAGCTGAATGCCAAAACGTGCATCATCATCCCCTTTGAGGAGAGTGATGTCCCCACATATTATCACATTAATACCAATGTCCTATGTACGCAGTCAGTAGTGAGGGATTTGGGCACCCAGGTTGATAGCAACTTGACTTTTGACCACCATGTTGCTTCCGCTGTACAGAAAGCTTTCTACATGGCCCACCTCATAAGGGTATCTCATCCAGGGACAAAGAGGTCATAACATCCCTATATTCTTCCCTTATAAGGCCAATTATTGAGTACAATGCCCCCTTCGGCATGTACCTCGCAAAGCACATGCAGCAGCTGGAGAGACCACAGAGGTTCCTCACCAGGAGAATCCAGGGTCTCTACTCAGTTTCATACAGACTCCTCAGGGGTGACCTCTGTCTGGTATACAAAGAAATCTTCGACCCCACCTTGATGGGACTGCTGCATATCTGCAAGTCAAGCTCCACTCGAGTAACCCATATGTGTGACATCAATCTCATCTGTGATATCAATAGAACTTGTTGGTGGGACAGATTTGTGTCCCAGAGACTCCCCCATCTGTGGAACAAACTCCCTCTCCACATCAAGCAGAGTACCTCATTGTCCCTTTTTAAGCACAACCTAGATAACTGGATGGAAAACAGAAAATACACCTGTGGGATTCTACCTGTGTCCCTCTTTGGGTGCTGACTTGTCTGAACATGGGCTAAACTCTTGGCTAGGCTTATAAGGGCCTCAGGGCCAATAGCCTAGTAACTTCCTATGATCCTATGTAGGGGTTTATGCCTAGTTCAGTGAGTTTGTCAACTATACCCAAGTGGGCTATTGTACTAAATGCCTTAGCCAGATCCAGGTAGGCAGTATGCACCATTTTCCCCTCATTCATTGCCTTGGTGACCTTCTCAAAGAAGTCCACCATGTTTAAAAAGGCATGACATTCCCTTAACAAAGCAAAATTTTGTTGGGTTCAGTGTCTTAACATTGTCTTTATTGATCATTTCTATGATAATTCATTCCATAACTTTGCATATTAGCTTAGTCAGACTAATAGGTTTGTAGTTTCCAAGGTCAGTGGATGGGCCACCCCTGTGAATTGAAATAACTGTTGCAGTCCTCCATTCTGATGGTACAAAGCCTGTTTTGAGGCTATAGTTGAAAAATTACTCAAGTGGTCCTGATTGGTCATGTATCAAGCTATTTAGAAGGTATCCCATGATATTGTCAGGGCACATTATGACTGTGTTTTTGGCTATAGTGAGCACTGCCAGGATCTGCTTTCTGCTTATAGTTGGGGGGGAGGGGGGGTTATGCTGGTAAAAATAACCAGAGGTCAGACTCAAACCTCTGTACCTTGCTTTTGTAATGTGAATACATTAACTGTTATACCATCCCAATTGTAGCTGTAACTCTTCATAGTCACTTCCTCCACCTCTAATTCTATTGACTTCTGAGAGGTGTGCATACCATAATTCACATGCTATTCCCTCCTGACTGAAGAACACATACTCAGTAGGCTCATTCTCCCTGGGTACCTGTAGATATTCTCTCCATTCCTGCTGTTTCCATATCTCATTGCAGGTTTCATGAATGTATGACTAAAACTCATACTTGTCACCCGTAATAGTCAAAAAGGGTGTAGTTTCCGTCTGTAAGTTCTACAGTAATGTAGGAAACCCTTCTAACCCTAGCAAGCATGCCACTGGGTGGGGATAGGTCAGGAGTCAATCAGCTCCATGTCATGGCTTGCTTTCTGATATAGAACCCCCTCTTTTTGACAGACATCCCAGTGGGGGTCTCATAGGTGTTTGAAAGTGAAGAAAAGCCCTCCACTTGGTACATTTATGCTCAAAGGGGAGAGAGAGAGAGTTTTCAGTGTGGTAGGAACAGTATCTGTACTACCCTGGCCAGTCACTCTGCAGGTAATGTCAGCTTCCTGTGTGATTTGAGCCTCAGTTGTTCCATATTCCATATGTGTGCATCAGTTAGTTCTGTGTGTCTTGACCTAGTTAAGGATAGGATTGTAACCTAAGATTAGATGGTAAGCACTTCTGTAAGGACTGCTGCATCTCCTTCCTGTGCTGAGGAACCCATATCCTCCATGGTAAACAGGTTGACGTGTCTGCTGTTTCCATCTGCTAGTTCAATGACGTTTTCTTTTTTTTTCATTTTAAATATGCCCTTCATAGTAACTATCACCTTGTTCATTTTCAGTTTATATGCAAGAAACAGACCAGGACACTATCCACAATGACTCAAATACGCCTGCTCAGGATACTATCAAAAAGATAAGTGATATTATATTTTTTGCATTCATTAGTATGTATTGATGATATGAAACTATACAGGTAAATTAATCAAAAAAGTAAAAAAAAAAAAAAAAACATTTAATTTAGAACAAAGAAGTTATCAAAACAAGCTGGTTTAATAGGTTCATACGTAAGTACTAGGCTATGTGCCTGAAGGCATTTATAAGACTAGCCAGAATGTGTTGGCTTTCGCCGCCTCCTTAGATTAGATTCCTGTGCCTCTGTCCAGCAGAGCCACTGAAGTGATCTCCGAGGTAAACTTTCTGTTTCCCATCCACTCGTCAAGGTTTCTTTTGAAGAGTGTTAGCAAGGAGCTCTGCCTAATGTAGATTGGGATCTTGTTCCAAAGCATGGGAAGTCTCTGGGACAAGAATCTATTCCTCCAGCATGTCCTATTTATTGTTGTGGTGAAGTTTAGATCCCTAGAGCGTGTGGCTCTTGGGGATAAAGTTTTCTTTAGGTGGAGCAAGTCCATCAATTCTGGGTTTGACATGGCCTTGTATGTCAGGCAGAGATCACCTCTGAGTAGGTGGTATGCAACCGAGTACAGCTGTAATTTCTTCAGTCGAGCTGCATAGGGCATCTGATTGAGGCCAGTGATCCTCTTGGTGAGGTACTTCTGTGGTCTTTCCAGCTGTTGCAGGTGTCTTGTAAGGTACATCCCAAATGGGGAGTTGTACTTTATGATGGGTCTGATGAGTGATGAATAGAGGGGCACAATGACATCTTTTGATCTGGATGCGAACCCTTTTGTGATTAGGTGGGTCACATAGAAGGATTTTCTAACCACTTTGGCAATGTGATTATCAAAGGTGAGATTACTATCTACTTGGGTCCCCAGATCCCTTATTACGTTTTCAGTATTTAGGGGACTACCACCTATGTGGTAGTTTGTGGCTACTTTGTTTTTTCCAAAGGGGATGGCTATGCACTTTTTGGCATTTAGCTTGAGGCCATGATTTTGATACCAGGTATCCATCTCAGTGAGACCCTTTTGGAGGATGTCTGTGTCAGCTGGAGAGTCAATTATAGCCCCTAGTTTGCAGCCGTCTGCAAACTTGGTCAGCCATAGTCCTCCTGTGCTTGCCTGTACCTCTGAGACATATATGCCAAACAGGAGGGGTCCTAGGACTGAGCCCTGGGGAATGCCACTTGTAACCGGTTTAGAGTTGGACCTAGCTCCCGCAACTCTCACCATGTGGGTTCTGTCTGTGAGCCAGTTCGCAACCCATCTTATGATGTAGGGGTTTATGTTCAGGTTGGTGAGCTTGTCTATAATACCAGAATGGGTAGTGGTTATTGAAGGCCTTTGTGAGGTCTAGGTAGGCTGTGTGTACCACCTTTCCCTCATCTATAGCCTTGGTAACTATCTCAAAGAAGGCCACCAGGTTTAGGAGGCATGATCTGCCCTTAACAAAGCCGAACTGGGTAGGGTCCAGTGTTTGGAGGTTCCCAATGTCTCTTAGGTGATCTTAGGGGTCTGATGTGGCTCCACCTTTGTGGAGCGGAATAACCTTTGCTGTGCGCCACTCTATGGGTATGTAGCCTGTGGAGAGGCTGAGTTTGAACAGTGTGTTTAGGTGAGGGGTTAGTTCATCTTTGAGCTCGTGTAGGACGCAGCCTGGGACACCATCAGGTCCCATTGATGCTGTGTTTTTGGCTTTGGAGAGGGCTGTTTTAACCTGAGTGTCCATGATTTCAGGGACTCTACATTCTTCTGGTATGGTTATGGGCCCTTTTGGGGGTGAGAGGGGGGTGAAGTTTGCACTGAACCTGTCTGCCAGGATGTTGGCGATATCTGTCAGTTCAGTGTATTTTGTGCCATTCTACACTAACTCCAAGCAGATCTGAGCATTGCCACTTAGATTCTTGACATAGCTAAAGAATGCCTTGTGGTTATCTTTGGAGTCCTTGGCAATTTTTCTTTCAAAGCTCGCCTTGTTTGATTTTATCAGGGATCGCAGTTTTTTGCTGATACTGATCAGAGATGTCTTCCCTTCTTGGGATTTTACTCTTTTCTGTACTAGTTTCCTCCTTCTATTGTATAGCTTGTTTATGGCAGGAGTCCACCAGACTGGTTTCCTTTTCTTGAAGGAGTGAGTCTTGGTTTGTTTGGGATGGCATGATCCATGCATTCTTGCAGGTGCTTGTAGAATGCATTAATAAAGGATTTTGCAGCTTGGACAGCGTTATCCTTCAGCATGGGGGCTTTGAAACTTTTCACCTCAGTCTTAAGTAATGTGAAGTTTGCTTTTGAAATGTTTTTCACGGTGGTTTTTTTGTCCGGAGGTGGGGGTGGAATGTAGATATCCAAAGTGATTTGTTTATGGTCAGATCTAACCAGCGAGGGGTTGATCTCCAGTGTGGAACACCAGTCGTCCATGTTGGTGATGACCAGGTCCAATATGTTGTCACCTCTGGTGGGAGTGTTGAAGAGTTGAACCAGGGCATTTGAGTTTATAAATTCTAGGAAATGTTGGGCAAGGGAGTTAGTACTTGAGTAGTTCTCCCAGTTAATGTTTGGGTAATTGAAATCACCCAATATTAGGGTGTTTGGTAGGACCTTTATGTTTCCCAGTGTTTCCAGAAACGTGGAATGGGGGTCCTGGGACATTGTGGTTGATCTGTAGCAAGCTACAATTTGAATTGTAGGTTTGGCCGTTGTTAGTTGCACGTGGACGATCTCTGAAGCATCATGCTGTGCCACTAACCTGGAGGTGTGGGTATCCTTGATGAATATGGATATGCCCCCGCCTTTTGTATTTCGGTTTGGGTTCTGTGGCCGAAATGTATGGTATGAGTTGTAGCCTGGTAGTGCTGGGGTGCTCTCTGGAGCCTTAAACTAGGTTTCTGTTACTGCACATATATTGATTTTCTCCATACTGAGGAGTGCCTCGAGTGCGTGCATTTTGAGGTTTAGACTTCTGGCATTGAGTAGCATTACCCTCAGTTTTTTGTTACATGTGCTATTTATGGCAGTGGGTTTGTCTTTTGAGCCTTGCCAAAAAAAGGCACTATGGGGGTGGCAAGAGCCTTGGCCAGTATTCAAAAGCCTAAGGGTGACAGGTGCAAGCCATCTCTAGCAAAGCAGTGTGGCTTGTCGAGCATGTCATCCCAGGTGAACAGACACTGGATCCCCTTTGAATGACACCAGAAACTTAGCCAATTGTTGAAATCGAGAATTTTTTCTTGATACCGTGGTATCATTCTTGGTGAGAGCAGGAAGATACTCAGGCTCAGGGTCATACCGGCCTGGGCTACGTGATCAGAGATCTCTTCCATGTCTCTTTTCATGTAGTCCGGAGAGGTATAGCTCAGGTCATTCACACCAACATGGACAATTACAGAGTCATATTTGTACTTGTTCTGGAGTGACCTGAGTGCTTGTGTTATGTGGTGGATCCTGGCACCTGGCAGGCAGCTAACAGTAACCTTCTCCTTATTCAGCCTAGTGAGTGGGATGTCAGTGTGCCTGACTATAGAGTCACCTATTACTAGTATGTTGGGTATGTTATTTTTCCTTAAGGGCTGTGATTGCATGGCACACTGGTTTTGTGAAGTATGTGTTTCATGGTTTGTGTTGGGGGTGGTGGTTGCTTGGATGTTTGCTTTGGAGGTGTCTGTTAGTTTTGCAGATTTTTATTTAGAGCCTCCAAGTATGTTTTCATGTATTTATTTGTGTTTTTGCCGGTGCTGCTTTAATGGGTCTATGTGAGACTGGTGGTGTGATGCAAGTATTTCCCTTCTCCTCTTGATTGTCTGATCCAGTCTTGGGTTGAGAGAGCTTAGCCTCCAGTTTGGCTGTATAATTGCATGTCTCGCATGTGTTAGTGTTTGGTGGTAGGAGGAGGGGGTTGTCTGTGTTCATGAGGCAGTTGTAACATTGTCTCAAAATGCTCAGAGTCACCAGTTGAACTGGAGAGTACACCTGAAACTGCCCTTTGGCCATGCCTGGATAGGTACGGTGAACTGTTTTACTAGATGGCTGGTAAGGTCGAATAGAGAGCCTTGTCCTTCTGTACAGTACAGGAGGGTCTAGTGCTAGGGTTTATAAGTGCTTGCTGTAATGCTAGCTGAGAAATGAATGGTTTGAGTGCTTAAGTTGAAAGTTTGTCTAGTTCCAAGGGAAAAATTGAAGAGGAGACTGTGGAGCTGGGAATAGTTTTACCCTAGCTAACTGACGCTGTCCGGCACACAAAACCAAGCAAATATGATATTTATAGCAGGGAAATGAAAGAGATAGAAATTAGCCCAAAATGGCCAATAAACTACTAATTTCTGGGCTGAAACCACTCCTCCAGTGACAGATAGGCTGCTCAAAGCTCCCCTCTCTAACAGGTGAACAGAGTAAGGTATGGGCAAGCACAGAAACGTGTAACACCGCCCTGAATTCAGCACTAACCTGAAAACTGGACTATACTAGCTTAGAAAGGTGGGAAACAAGTATATATATATTTTTTTTTTTTGTTTGTTTTGTTTTTTTTTGTTTTTTTTTTTTTTTTAGAAAATAAAGCAAATTTAATAAAGATGTTTCTTGTTTAAAAAAAGGGCAGGAATTGAATAATTTATGTAGCGTTGCTTAGGTTATATGATCTATAGCAATATATGTGAAGTATAATGTACTTGTTAATACAGTTTGATTACTTTTATATAAATATAAATTTGCCTATGTCACAAGTGTTAATTCAATAAAGGCATTAAAAATACATTACAGACTATAGAATTACTGCCTTCTCAGTTGTTGATGGTTGGATGCTGATCTAAACCAACTCCTCATACTCTTTACCTGCACTGATGGTGAAAGTAGTGCCACACAGCTGTTACAAGAGACTTAAGAGAAATAAAAGTTTAACTGCAGAGTCATAGGTAGTTACTAGGCATGCTGTTCAGGAGACTGTTGAGGAGCCTAGCCCAAATTTTCAATTGCCCCAGCACACTGTCTGGTTAAGTGACTTGCTCAAGTTCACACTAGGCAAATGAAGGCTAAGGAAATCAAACTTTGTGCCACAGGAAGTAGTCTGTTCACATCTCATAGCCGAGACTATGAATAGTTTTCCAAGATATTCTTATCTTAAAGAAGGGGAAAAGAATAGGGCTGAATGATCTATAACGTTTGCAGTATTGAGAATCAGAAGTTAATGTTTCTGGTGTTACAATTAGTCAGATATAATAATGGAAATCTACTGGCTAGATGGTCCTGATCCGTAAAATATCTGTTTAAGCAACCATCTCCAAATAATGTTAATGTGTCCGTAGGTTCTGATGTAATGACTGTGTCTAAGAATTTAGAGATGTGATTTTCTTTACCATTTTTACCATATTCTCAGAGTAAAACTGTATCCGAGAGTATGAACTGTATTCAAGTCCACAAGAAAATTCTAAAGTAAAAGATTAATGCTAACTCCAATGTATAAGCACCAGGTGTGCAAAATCCAAAGAAAGACTGTCAAACCTAATGGGTCAACATCTGAAAATGCATATACTAGAGATGGAGGCTTAATTAAAAAAAAAAAGAGAGAGAGAGCGAGAGATCAAATACATGGGTGTGTATAATGTTAATGTGAAAGAATGCCTACATCCTACAGTTTTAAATGTGCCAGTAAGGATTATTGTATTAAAAATGATGCTTGTGTGGTATGCTGTATGTAAAAGTGATGATGTAGTGACATTATTTTGTATAAAAGTCTTTTCTTCAAAGTAAATAGGATGTTATATACATAGCTATATGTGCAGTTAATAATATTATCTGTTATCTATTCAATTAATTAATTGACTTTGTTGACTGAGAAAATCTGACTGGGTAAAGCCCATTTTTACCAGACGATGAGGGAGAGAAGCTCCAGGAGATGCATTTAAGATATTCATGACAGAACAAACTATTTATAAAGATATATTACACAGATAGTTTTTAAGACATCTATACACAAATAGGTGGTTGTTCTGTATTTATACTATACAAAGATAAAGCAAGTATTTCTTCTCTGGTGACGTTCTACATGATATTAAATGTGAAGTATAAAGCATTTATTATGCAAACAGTTCATGTGCAATATATGTAACAAGCAAACATTAGACATTATAAGACATGGATAAGAGGGTTATGGTATCGATGTTAGGATAAAATAAAATTGAGATAAGGAGTGTTAAACATTAGCCTCTAGGTAGATGGTAGTTACAGTTAGAAGGGGAAAGAGAATGAGACACTGTATAGATGATGAGTCAAGTACAGTGGGGCTAAGAATACTAGAGTACATGATGGCAGAGAACCTAGTTATAAGAGGGTCTATATTAGAACATTGAAGTTTCAAAACTTCGAATGTTGTAATATTGACCCCTATTCAGAGAAGGCTGAAAATATCGAAGCAACAGAAAACCGAATTTTTTCCTAGGGAAAGAATTCAGTTGTCCGTTTCTATTGCTTCCTTATTTTCAGCGCTGTGGTGGAAAGTTATGGGTCGGGTTCAGATAAGTGTACGATTGAGTGCGGGTTAGGTTAGTTGGAGTTAGGGTGCGGGTTATATATGTGTGCGATTGTGTGGTCTTGAGGGTTAGGGCAGGTTAGGTGAGTTAGGGTTAGGTTGCAGGTCACATAAGTGTGTGTGTGGATGTGAGGGTTAGGGCGGGGTAGGTGAGTTAGGGTTAGGGCGCGGGTGAGGTGAGTGTGCGACAGTGATAGACCTTAGGGTTAGGATTTGGGTTAAGGTAAGTGGATAGTTAGTGATGTGTATATAGTTTAGTGTAGGGTTAGGTGTAAGATTTAGGTGTATGTGTGTGGATTGATGTTTGTTTGGTGTGCTTGTGTTGTGTGTATGTGTTTTGGAACAGCAAATTTTTTCCCTAGGAAAATATTTGCTGTTTAGTATGTTCGATGTTTTCAGCTTTCACTGAATAGGTGTCGATATTAGAACATTCGAAGTTTTGAAACTTCAGTGTTCTAATATAGACCCTTATAAGAGAGTGGTGGAAAGTGTTTAAAGGAGATGGATAATGAGGGAAGTTTAGAAAGAAACTGAAATGTAGAGTGGGGAGTAAGATAGGAATATAACTGAGGAAGAGTGGTAGAAAGGTTTACTGTGTAAAGGGGGATAAAGTTTATAATGGGATAAGCAGTTTGAGCTGACACAGGAAATGGAGTTACCCAGGCAAGGAGCAGGTGCACAACCATGTGTGGTTTAGATGTTTTAGAAAGGGCCTGAAGGTGGAAACTTTTGTAATCTGTTTAGGTATCTTGGAATGGTGATCCAGTATTTAGATACCTAATGGGACTGCAGTGAGTCACATGCTAAGTTGTTGTGATTTTTCTGGTGTATGTATGAGTATGTTATAATTATGATTACCTTAAATAGTTTAATAGCTCAAGCCAGTTTTGTTGTTTCAGGGCTCTACAATGGGAAGTCCTATATGTAAGGCTGGCAGCAAATTAGGCTACCTTATTGTAACATGAGAAGAGTTTATCTTTAAATGTAGCATTTAAGTTTGCAAGAATAGGTGAGGCATATAATAGAGATGGAAGGGGTAGACAGATGCTAGTATATCTTGCAACGCTTGTCATGAAGTGTTTGATTCTGTAGAGGATACTGAACTTTAGGTATGCTTTTTTAATGGCTTGCAATATGTGTTGGTTAGATTTGAGATTATTGTCAATTGGGATGCCCAGATGTTTTTTTTTTTTTTTTTTGGGTGGTTATGGTTTTTATTTTCTGTGTTGTTAGATGAGGTTATTTCAAAAGATTGTGTTTCATTTTGGTATTGTTTAGGAGTTTAGTGCACATTTTTTTTAGTTTTTTTTAAATTGGATTAGCATCTTTTAATCAAATTTTAATAGCAGCGAAAGAAGTTTGGGGCACGTCCAGGAATATTGGTAGGGATAGGGCTACATATAAAAGAGATATAGATTGCTTATAAAAATGTTGAATAAGAGGGGGCTTAATATTGATCCTTGTGGGATGCCAATAGTGACTGGTAGAAAAGGGGAGATATTCTGTTTCCATTTGACTGCTTGCTGCTTGTCAATGACATAGCTAAGGAACTGAGAGAGAGAGGATTGAGGGAAACTGAGGGAAGAAAGATCAGGAAGAAGATGATGGGATATGGTGCCAAATGCTTTTAATAAATCTAAGAATAGTGATGATATCAGGTTGCTGTCATTCCTATGTTGATTTATGATATTGGTGAAGTTGAGGAGAACACTGGTAGTATTATGGTGAGGTCTAAAACTATGCTGGGTTTTGGAGAGAAAGTTGTTAGAGTTAATGTACTGCACAAGTTGACAGTGGATGCATTTTCTGGTACCTTTAACTATACCTTTAAATGGGTGTAACCAGAAAATGTTTTGGTGAACCATGTGACTCTAATCACTTGGCAGTTCAGTGAAAACATCTGAAGGTTACACACTGTGTCTTACACCTATTATTTTGACTATCTTTAAGTGTGCATACACTTACTTGTTTACATATAAAACTATGGCTGTCCATAGCTAGATTCTGCTACCTGAAGTATAAAGTAACTTTCATAGTGTAATGTTAGTTTATATCAGCACTAACACAAGGGTCCTTGTTGAAACTCAGCTTCTGTTTTTTTGCCTTGACAACACTGTATATGTGAGTACATCTGTCTCTCCAGTAAGTACCCCATAAGTTTGTATCAGTGAATTCAGGTGTGTTTCCATCTCATGAAATTTAACAGGAGACATATAATGATTTTTATACTAAGATCACATAGTAAAGAAGGTTATTTCCATGGTGCCAAGCTGCTTGGAATTAAAATTTGTGGTAAAGGTGAGTGACAGCAACAGCTGCTGCGGATATGCACATAAACAGATTAACGACAAACAAGCACTCCTGGTGATTCCCTGCTGGGTGAGAAAACCAGTATTTTTTGTCTGTGACCATTTAGAGCTGCTTTCTGATACCTGCTCCATTTTGTTTTCTGTTTTACGAAATCTACTTGGCCTGTTTTTGTTCTACATGAAAGGTAAACACAAATTATCTAGGCCGCTCATTTCACTTGTTTTTTTCATTGGTTAAATTGCCTCTTGAGTAATACTTAAATACTTAGTGAAATTCTTGGTCTGTCTTTTTCTGAAAAAGATTTGAAACCTGCATAAAGTAAAGCACTGGTGGTGATTACTTGCTGTGTTTTCCACCCGCCCTCCCATTTGTTGATTTGTTTTTTTAATCCTGGTGACTTTAGGCTGCCCACTCCCTACTGTAAATTGAGCTTAATAAGCTCCTCCCTTTCTACACTAATGTTGATATCCTGAATTATTTATTTGCCTTTCCTTTCTATGCTGCTGCTGATATCCTGAATAATTTATTTGCCTTTCCTTGTGCTTATATTGAAAAAGTGCATTTTGCCTCCCATTGTCTGTTCTACTTGATCTAACTAGCTGTTGAATAAAGTAGTGTATTTTTACCCTCTAGCAAACAATTGTTTTTACACAAAAGAGGTCAGTGAATTTTCCATCTAGCACACTAGGACTTAGTCTGGTCTGTTTTGGTTGAGGAAACACTTGAGATTTCTGAATGCAGTTTTATTAGTTGGAGGGCTTATCCTGTTTTTTTTTTTTGTTCCTTTATAAATTCTGTACAGTTGAGTGGCTCTTGGCTCATTTATTCAAAGTGAGTACTTTTACTGAATAACTACACTTTTATACGCTGTTTAAAGTATACTGTTGTATCTATATCTTTAAGTTTGTTTGTCGCAGAATTTCATACAATTTAAGTTTGTTTGTGGTAGCATTTATAATATATATAAATACCCTATGTGAGAGATGAAATTACACTATGAAATTGGAATCAATTCTCTAACATAACAAACCGGACATCAAACAGGTTGTCAGCACACACACTTCACCTCTCACACAAAATGAGGTCATGACACACAAACCCACATACGCAGAGGTACTCACTAGAAGCCTACCAAAAGATCAGAGACTTTTAAACATAAAACACTTGCACAGACTGCTATGCATATAGAAAACACTGCACATAATAACACATACACCAGTGTCTCATCAAATAAGCCCCTAAGGCAAAACACCTCAAAACCTAATGTCTTGATCAAAGGTGACTTCATAGTGAGACACACAGATGTTCCCCTCACCAGGCTGGACAACAAGAAGGTCACAGTCAGCTGCCTGTCAGGTGTCAGGATCTGTCAAATCATGCATACCCTCAAGTCACTCAACAACAATTACCATTATGACTTTGTCATAGTCTGTGTTGGGGTGAATGACTTCAGATGTACCTCTCCGGAATATATCGAAGAGAGACATGGCTGAACTCTCAGATTATGTGTCCCAGGCAGGTATGGCTCTAGCCCTAAACAGCATTCTACCTTCACCCAGGATGATACCACAATATAAACAAAAAATTACTGACTTCAACAATTGGCTTAGCTTGTCGTGTCAGTCCAGGAGAATCCAGTATCTGTCGGCCTGGGAAGACATGGTTGACAGGCCATGCTGCTTTGCCAGAGATGGTCTGCATCTACCTCCTCTCGGCTTTCGGATACTGGTAAAGGTGCTTGACTCCCCCATAGTTCCCTTTTTTGGCAGTGTCAAAACAGCAACATTTCTGACATAACAGAATCCACTCGAGTCAAACACAAGGTTCTGCTGCTTAATTCTAGGAGTCTAAACATGAAACTGCACTCCCTGGAAGCACTCCTCACCTTGGAAAATGTTGCTGTCTGTGCAGTGATTGAGACATGGTTCAAGGCCATGGAGAGCACCCCAGCCGTGCAAGGCTACAATGCTTTCCACACATTCAGCCCTCAAAATGAACATGAAAGAAACAAGGTGGAGGTGGTTCCACCTTCATTAAAGCCAAGTACATCTCGAGACTGGTCAAACAGTATGACTCTCTTGAACTACTTCATGTCCAATTAACTATAGACATACCCTACCACATCATTGCTAGCTATAGATCCCCCAGCATGAACCAAGAAAAGCACACCGCCTACTTGGACTTACTGGAGTCACTCACCATACAGCCCAACACTGTAGTCAAGGTAGATTTAAACTATCCTTCTATCGACTGGGTGACATACATAAGCACAAACATGCTCACCCAGAGTTTCTTGGACTTTCTCAATAGAAATGATCTAGAACAGATAGTCTACACCCACACAAGGGGTTCAAATGTCCTAGAAATAGTACTCACCAACGGGGAGGGGTCACTGCACTCCCACCTGTGTGATGCCCTGCATGGTAAGGTCGGACCATAATTCAGTCTCTTTTGAACTAACTATTATACCTGTCACCACCACCATAGGAGTAAAAAAACTAAAAGACTTTTCCAAAGCAAATTACAGCCTACTGAGCGATGGTATAAAAAGATTTATGCCCCACCCCCCCCCACAATCACAGAGAACAAAGACTCCTACACAGAGGTGTACACAAATGCCCTGTATAAACACTTAAGCAACTGTATAGACTCAGCTGTACCTAACTGTATTAAAAGCAGATCCTCCTGAAAAAAACAAGCCACCCTGGTGGACCTCAAGTGCAAACAGATCATATAACAAAAGGAAGAAACCGATGTCTAAGAACAAGAGAGAACTGACTCAGCAGAGGAAGAATTCCCTCTATAGCTAGAACAAACAAATCAGAAATCTTGTAAAGTCCTCTAAAGCTAATTAGAAAGGTAAAATGGCATCCTTAGCTAAGGATAATCATATGATATTCTTTAACTATGTTCAAAATCTAAAAAGGAATGTCCAGTTATGTGCCGAACTGGTAGTAGATGTTACCAGTCATACTATAATGGCAGAAATTGCCAACCTGCTAGCTGACAGATTTGACACAAACTTCACCCTCCCTGTCCCCACCAGCCTTACCTCAAAGCATACCTGACACCTGCCCTCTACCTAGTATGTCTAGAGATCTGGTCATATCTGCACTCTCCAAGGCCATAAACACAGCCTCAATGGGACCAGATAAAATCCCAGGTTGCCTTTTAAGCAATCTAAAACAGGACCGAGTGGACCAACTTGGCATTCTCTTTAATCATAGCCTGAGAACTAACTTTGGTCCAGCAGAGTGGAGAACATCAACAGTAATCCCCTTGCACAAAGGGGGGCCATCTACTGACCCTGGGAACTGCAGACCCATAAGTCTCATCCACAAGGCCAAGGAAAAAATCATCATGGACCTTATCAATAAGGCTTCAAACTCCAGATCCAATCCACTTTGGCTTTATTAAAGTTAGACCATGCTTATTAAACCTAGCATACTTTGAAAAAGCCCTGGATGAAGGTAAGACAGTGCATATTGCCTATCTTGACCTAGCCAAGGTTTTTGACACAATCCCCCACTCAGGTATCATTACAAAATTCTCCTAGCTGGGGATTAACTCTTACATAACTAGATGGTATCCATCAACCGTCAAAGTTGGTGACTCCACCTCTACCAGTAGACCCATCGCCAGTGGCATACCACAAGGATCTGTGCTGGGTCCTTTACTGTTTGGAATCTGTTTCTCAGAACAGAAGTCGAGGGTAAAGCAGACAGTCTTTGGCTTACCAAGTTCACTGATGATTGCAAATTGGGTGCAATCATTGAGTCCTCCAATGATGATAACATATTGCAGGAGGGTCTAACACAGACAAATGACTGGTGCCAAAGCCACAGTCTAAAACTAAATGCAAAAAAGTGCATTATTATCCCTTTTGGCAAAGTGCAAATTCCTACTAATTACAATATTGACAGCACTCCCCAAAGTTCAAACCCAGTGGTGCGAGACCTGGGAACACAGGTAGATGGCAATCTGAACTTTGACCACCACGTTTCCATAGTGGTAAGGAAAGCCTTCTATGCTGCACATCTCATCCAGGTCAGGATGTTATAACTCCACTGTACTCGACCCTCATCAGACCATTAAGAGAGTACAATGCTCCCTTCTGCATGTACCTCACCAGACACCTGCAGCAGGTGGAGAGACCACAGTGGTTTCTCACCAAGAAAATACATGGGCTCCAAACCATGACTTACATGGGCAGACTGAAAGCCCTGGCACTGTACTCTGTATCATATAGTCTGCTGACAGGCGACTTGTGCTTGGCCTGCAGGGCAGTCCCTGACCTTGCCCTGATGAATATGCCGCACATCTGCAAGTCAAATAGCACAAGAGTCGCTCGCTCTAGGGATCCTCACCTAGCCTGTGACATTAACAGAACATGCTGGAGAGACAGATATATCTCCCAGAGATTGCCACTACTCTGGAATATACTTACAATTCACATAGAGCAGAGCTTCTCACTGACCCTATTCAAGTGCAACCTGGACAAATGGACGGGAGACCCCAGATTCACCCCGGGGGTGGCACCCATGTCCTTCATGACAGGGGTAGTCAGTGTTTATCATAAATGCACTCTGCAAATTACGTCCATATAACCAAACACAATTGAGGCAACTCAGGATTAACATGGTTAGGCCTGTAAGGGCTCTAGAGCTGCTAGCCTAGTAACCTCCTATGAAGCTATGAAGTAGGTTGCAAGGTTCCTTACTGCAGGTCAGCTGATGAGTATTCTCTCACTGTCATGGAGAAAAATAGATGCAACTGGTATAGCCACAGTCATGATAAGTACATCACACTGATTACAGTGGTTTAAGATGAACTATCTGAAGCTTCTCAGTCTGACAGGGAACAACTCTGGGCTTTTATAAAAAAATAAAGGAAAGAAAGAAAGAAAGAAACACCAAACTGTTTATTAACAGGTTACTTCACAGTGCCAAGATTAAATTTTGAACAAAAGTGATGGCAGCAGTCATGGGCTTGCAGCAACAATACAACAATAACATATCTGTAGGTGTTAAGTTAATCACATTTGGTAAATGAAGGCAGACTTTGGAGAAAGTGCTTGCTGTCTAGCAGTTTGAAAGAAAACAGCTGTCAGTTACAAAACCAGCTGCAGTATCACAGGAAATATGCCGCAATACCACCCATGTAGGTGACACCTTATGCAGCTTTGTAAGCATTCTAGAGTTTGACAAGTAAACAGAAGTTTCTTGCTATGTTTATCTTGTGATTCCCTATTAGTCTGTTTTGTTGATCATTTAAATTACTCTTGTCAGTCCACAAGGCTTCATAATAGGAACACAGGAACAATAGCAGGCAAGTGATCATGAGGACAATAAGATGCCTGGTCATATATGGCTTTCATAGGATGCACTAAAAGTTTGTGTCTCCCTTTTCAAGCATTTAATAATGCTTACCTCATAAATTGAGAAGGGTTGTACATGACAATCCTGGTGGAAATTTGTGTCTACTTATCCAATTAACAAGGCTAGGCTTAAAGGCAATCAAAGTAGTACTTTGCTTGACCTGTAGTGGTAACTTATTCCATAGGCTGGGAATATGTTAAGTTAGGAACCTATCTCTCCAGTGAACCTTGTTTATCTGTTGATGTAGATTTAGGTCCCTAGAGTAGGTGTTTCTAGAACCAGTGGTTTTGCAAAGACTTTGCAAAGAAAGATAAGTTCAACTAGGTCTGGGTCTTTCATGGCACCAAAAAATAGACATAGGTCATGTTGAAGCAGCCTTTAAGCTACTGAGTATAATGAGAATTATGCTAATCTGTCAGGGTAGTTGAAAGACTTAAAGCCTTTGATTTTCTTGGTAAGGTATGTTAGGGCCTTTCCACTTCAGCAATATGTTTTGATTTACACTCACCAAAGGGGCATTGTATTCATTGATAGGTCTGATAAAAGAAGAGTACAGTAGCAGGATGACTTCTTTGGATCTTGCAGACATTCCCTTTGGACATTAACTTGGTCAGATAGAAGGATTTTCTAACTATATTGAAAACATGACTGAATGAGTGAGAAAGAATTGTCCACAAAACTACCCAGGTCTTTGTGACAGTTGCTGTCTGAAGAGTAGTGTGACAAAGGCAAATACTGCCAGCCCAACTAGCTGGAATTTTGTAAATAAGTATATGTCATTTGTGAATATTAATATCATTTATATAGAAATGTAACAAAAAAAGATTCTGCCACCCAAGCTTTCTGGAATTTTGTAAATAATTATATGTAATTTGGATATTAATATGATTTATATAGACGTGTGATAGACGGAGATACTGCCAGCCCAGCTATCCAGAATTTTGTAAGTGGTTGTGTCTCATTTGTGAATATCAGCATGATGCAATTGCTTGTATTACAACTGTATTAGAACTATATGTCATATTGTACAGACGTGTGCAGAAAAGATATTGTGTAAAATTATCAGCAGAAATGTATATACGCTATTGTAACTGTTTAGATATATATATTTTAATAGTGGGAACTGAAAGATAGAAGGTTAACTTGCAAAACTTCATAAAAATATTTGAAATTAAATTATTTTATAACTGTGTCATAAAAGGTTCCAGTGCAGCAAGGAGAGATGATGTCTAAAACTAGGTTCTGCATTGTCTTGTGTTTTATTGTTTTATGTCTTTCAGGAGCTGCAAAGATCTAAGGGCTATGCATTTTTCACAGGTAGATGGTAGATGGTAAAGGCTGGCAGTTTCTAGCAATGGGGGTTTAGCTTGTGAACTAAAGTCAGATGACAAGAAGTGATGTCGTCCTGCAAGCAAACCCAGCAGTAACATTTGATATATTAATTTAAGAGCTCTCTGAGAGAGACTGCGAATGTTGTATTTTGTCTTTGACCTGATAGCATCAGCCGGAAAATCCACTCACCACATCTATCTTGCCTTGCTATGAGTAAGTAAGTCTAGGGTACAGTCATTTCTCTTAGATACAGTTAGGAATATAGTGGATTATAGCTTAGTTGTTTTCTTTGTTTATCTGAGACTGTCCTGCAATGTTGTTTTAAATATCTCCTGTGATTTTGAACTCTGAAGTTACTGTGATTATTTACTGAATATTTTCTTGTTCTTTTATTATTTATTATTAAATATATTTAAACCTTTCAACTGTGGCTGGTCTGTCTATAGATATTTAAGCTCTTAGAGTATTTGCATACCTATTCGGTGACACTGTGCAGGACAATCCTAATAATCTTGCTCTTGGTCAAACTGCCATTTGGATTAATAGTAACATTACACAGTAAGATTGGATAACCTTTGCTAAGGGCCTTAAAGTAGCTGATGAGTAGTGGCTGGTGGCAGTGAAAACTACTTTATAGTCTGGACAGAAGGGGGCATAGCTAGTAAACCTGTGCCAGCCTTTCCCAGGTGCGTGCGTGCGTGTGTGTGTGTGTGTGTGTGTGTGTGTGTGTGTGTGTGTGTGTGTATAAATCAAACCTCAAAGTGTGTGTTTGTGTGTGTCAGCTACTTGGCCAGGGACATGAAGCACTGGCTGGACAGAGAAGGAGCTGGAGGTCTTGGCTTGGCCATTCAGCTGAGATCTCAAGCCAATAGCTGTGCCAGTGGGGAGTCTTATTGGGGATCTGGAGACAGAGGGTGAAACCAGCCCCAGACTGACTGTGGTCTCTGTGTGCTCTTGAGGGAAATTGCACTTTACTGTGTGTGTACTTGTTTATCTTCCCAGTGTGTACATCCCCCACTGTTGCCAGTGGTGAGGATTGAGGCTCCTTGATTACTGGGCCAGTGGTGGGGCATCACAAGTAGTACCATTTAAAACTTATGAAGCGGGAACAGCTTTTTTACTGAATACTACTATACTGCAGTTTCTTGCAGTTGACTTGAGACCACTTTCAGTGCACCAGGTAAATGCATATTCTACCCTTGCTGGAGCAGTTTAGTATCAGTAGATGAGCTTATAATAGTGCCCAGTTTGCAGTCATCAGCAAACTTGGTCAACCACACCTCTGGGATATTGGATTGATTGTCTGAAAAATAAATTCCAAGCAGGAGTGGGCCCAGCACTAATCCCTGTGATTCCCCCACTAGTTACAATTTTATGGTCAGAGGGGGTGCCAACAAATTTCACAACCTAAGATCTGTTGGGTAGCCAATTTATAATCCCGTGGATAACATAGCAGTTTACATTAATGTTGACTATTTTTTTAACAATAACAGCATGGGAGATTGTTTCAGAAGCCTTCGCCAGATCAAAATAAGAAGTGCGCACTGAGTTACCATTATCCACAACATCTGTAACCTTTTCAAAGAGGCTTGCTAGATTTGAGAGACAGGATCTTTCCTTCGCAAAACCTGGCTTATTGGGATATAAATCAGTTAAGTTGCCTGTGTCTGAATAAATGAGATCTGCTATGATACTTTCAATGGCTTTGTATATAATGTTGGTGAGGATGATCATCCTATAATTGCTTGGATCTGTAGAGGAGCTACCCTTGTGTAGAGGAGCCACAGCAGTTATTCTCAGGCAGCAACTCCATGGACGGGCTGAGTTTTAACAGTTTACGTAGAAACAAAATAGTAGATACTTAACATTGATAATAATGCAGTCAGGTTGTGTGGTCCCATGGAAATATTACTTTTAGTCTTTGACAGGGATTTTAAGACTTGCTCCAAGGTGATTTTTAGGGAAATACAATTTTTAGGGATACTTGAGGCAAGAGTGTAGGTAGGTAGGTGGGGTAAAATTAGCACAATTTGTCTGCTAATATACTAGCTATATTCTTGGGGTGAGTATGTGATATCATTATAGTTGAGCTTGGTGCCTTGTTGGACATTATTCCTTAACTTCCTGGCATAACTGAATAAAGAGTTGTAGTTTCCTTTGTTATATGGGTATCTGTAGTGACATTAAGCTTGTATGCTGTTTTACATTCTCTAATAGTACTGTTTCTTCTTATTGGCATGTTTTCATGTGATCCTGAGAAAAGTGGATGGAAATTTCTTGCAACTTCTTATAATGAAGTTCAGCTTATGTTTCTTGTCTTATTGACCATCTAAACTGATGTCTCTATAAACCCATGATTCTAATAAGCACACCATAATTTAACAGTCACAGGTCCATGTTGGGAGGAACATCTCTAAAAATTTCATCTCTTACTATGAACTGTTTCCATTTCATTTTGTGATCTGGCAATCTTAAAAGAACTAGTTCTCAAGAAAATATGCTGATATGAAACTTCATAAATACATGTAGTTGTAGAAAGATGGGAGATGTGTAGTTCAAATTCAAATTCAGATTAGGATGCATTATAACCAGCTTGATGTCTGCAGTAAAACAGATAGTGGAGAAGAAACTGGAATTGAGGAGAGAAGTCAAATGGGCATTCCTAAACTTGGAGAAAGCATATGACATTGTCCCATGAAAGCTGATTTGGACAGTCCTGCAATGGTTTGAGGTCTTGGAAACACTAGTAAAATTAGTGCAGACTATGTAAAATGACACAATGGCACAAGTAAGAACAGTGTTTGGACTCACAGAGGGGCTCCCCAGGGGACTCTGTGTGTATCAGGGTTCAGCTCTGACTCCACTGCTGTGCATACTGGTGATGGACTATATTAGCAAGCAGGTTGGAGAGAAGAGATCAGCAAAGCTGCTGTATGAAGATGATTTGGCATTACAAGCACACACTGAACAAGAACTTCAGCAAATAACAGAGGAATAGAATGTGAAACTGAAGGCACCAGGGGTGAAACTCAGTAGCAAGCTACCCTAAAAATTATAGCCCAATAACTTGTCTTCCAACGATGTATAAACTATACACGGGAATTGACGTTGACAGAGTTTATAGTCATTTAGAAGAAAACTCAATTATGGCAGTAGAACAAAAGGGCAATAAAAGAAAGTCATATGGAACAAAGAATCATTTGTTGTTTAACAAAGTTATAGTGGAAAACTGTAAGAAGGGGAAGAATTTAAGTATGGCATGGGTTGACTACAATAAAGCATTTGATCGTATCCCACATTCATGGATAAAAAAGTGCTTAAAATTTTATAAGATACACCCTGCACTGATTGATTACATAACAGTAACCATGAAACAGTGGCAGACCACTTTGCAATTAAGCCATGATAAAGGACAGATTATTATCCCAGGGATAAAAATTCAAAGGGGGATATTCCAGGGTGACTGTTTGTCTCCATTGCTATTCTGCCTTGCCATTAATCCATTAAGCTGTTTACTTAACAACTTAGGTCATGGCTACAATTTGGCTCCTAGAAAACAACAAAGTTTAATGGCTTCTCATCTTCTCTTTGTCGATGATTTAAAACTGTATAGCTCATCAGATGATGAACTGAAAGCACAGCTGCAGATTTTCAAAACTCTTTCAGATGATATTGGAATGTCATTTGGTCTTGATAAATGTGCAAAAGCAACCTTTAAGAAAGGAAGACTGCAGCACTGGGAAAATATCAGTTTGGGACAAGAATGTGATATAAAAGAACTTGAGCAAGAGGGAGTGTATAAATACTTGGGAAATGATGAAGGATCAGCAATAAAACATGAACAAATGTGAATAAAACTCACTAAGGAGTACCTTAGAAGGCTTAAATTAATCCTGAAAACAGCATTGACATCTAGGAACAAAATCCAAGCTATAAATCAATTTGCTCTTCCTGTCCTAACTTATTGTTTTGGAATGAATGACTGGCTCCAAAAAGTGTTGAATAGATTGGATATTAAAACAAGAAGGATGCTTCATGCTTACCAAATGATTTATAAAAATCAGTGTATACCAAGATTATATATTCCCCGTTCCGAAGGTGGGATCGGCCTCCTTGAAATTGATTACATGTATAGATCTGCAATTATGGGACTTCACACATATTTACTGACCTCACAAGATCCAAATATAGTGAAAGTTTTGAAACATGAGGAGAATAAATCTAAGATGATGTCTTTACTTAATTTAGCAGAAGCATATTGACGTCATGCAGGAATGGAAATCAAACCAGAAGTGGATGAAAAAGAGGCAGCAACTGAATGTGCCAAAAAAACAAAAGAAAGAATATAAGGTGAAGGACCAGATGAGAAGGCAAGAAATGTGGAAAAAACATAAATATAGTTGCAAGCATGGGTGCCCACAGGCAGGTGCAAGGGGGTGCACTTGCACCCCCCTGTAATCGGCTGACCAGTACATTAATTTTCTTGTAATAAAACAAAAAAAGTTTTTTTTTTTTTAGAGGGCATTCCTCTTTAAGAATGCCCTTTGCACAACAATTAAAAAAAAAAAAAAAAAAAAACTCTAAGGAGGACCAATGTGTGCTTGTGTCACGCTAAAACTGAAAGCGTGAAATTTTAAAACTTCCATTGCCTGACCCATGCAAACGGAAAGTACAAAATGCCTCCTGCTCTTAAGCTTTTCCCCCAACTTTCTTGCAGGTAAGGAGATGCTGATATATTAAAAAATTAACTTGATTTGAATGGGTGTATTTAAGTTGCAATTTGTACCAGTGCTTTTATCTGATGAAGTCTAGTCATTAGACGAAAGCGCTCATCCTCTGTGCTTTGTGAATTCTATAAAGATTTTTTTACCTACGTGGAGTCCAGGACTTTTTTTGATATTATATTTGGTTTATTTGGTACAATTTATCACAGTTATTTTAGATGCTGATATATGTTAATGGGGGATATTGTTTCCACTCTGCTTATGCTGGGAATTGGGATCGTGTTTCTCTGGATATATGCTGCTGAGGGAATTTTGTGGGAAAGTCGCACAAGCATTCATCTCATGCAGACAGTTTGACAAATGGCACTTGATGTAAAATACTGTGAAATATTACGCTTGTTCATAGCTGAATTTCCATCTTATTTTACTTCTTATTATGAGGTATCAGAATACTCTCCATCAAAAAGATCAGAACCATGTTGATATATGTTGATTCTCAATAAAATGATGTACCAAATTATACTTATAACATGCAGAATGAAGGAAAATATTCCTCTTGCTTATATCTGGCAATAACCACTCCCTCTCGGATGCATACCTCTTAACTGTCCAGATTTTTACCTCACATTTTTGGTCTAGTCTTCATAAAATAAATGGTTTTCTGGTAAATCACTGAGGACTAAAGTAACTAAATAATGGCATACATTTGAATTCCAGACTTCATATCCTTAAGAAAATGTTAACACAAATCCTGTTATTCTAGCAACTTTCAAGGTTTATAACAGCAATTAGGTGTTGTCCAGATTTCTTGCTCTAAGAGGTTGAGAGGTATGCTTCTGGTGTCACAGAACAGAATTTATCAGTAAAGTTCATGTTGCTGTATATTTCTTCTTAATTAAACAGTGCACCAAATGGCATTTGCAGGAAAGCAATTTGAAACATTTATCTTGCTTTTATTTTTTCTTCTCACTATCAAATATCATAAAATGACATTCATGAAATAATCAAGAGCATACAACTACATGGTGCATAATGCATTAAATTGTCTACAAAGATAAAAATAAAGTGAGAACAGACATGAATTAGGGAAGCAGCAAGTAAAAAATCAGCTAGAACAACCTAACACACTTTACAAATAAGGAAGGTCAGTGTAGACGAACCCATGTGACACAGGTAGGACAACACAATTCTGAGTACAGATATGAGACAGCACTGAATCACCTTCAGTTTGAGTATCAGGAGGAAATGGCTTAGTTTTTAACTTAAATTTAAATAGATACTATTGCACTGCTTTCACACACTGAAATTAAGCATCTAGGCAGTTCAATGGCTTAGAAATTTGTAAACTGTAAAACAATAATAATTTTGGTAATGCAGTTAATTAAGAAAATGGTTTCTTGTTTATATGTTTTTCTATATGGTTGCTTGACAGACAAAAACCCTACATCTGTGTTGTCTTTGGATAAAAAAATTGAATACTGGTGAGGTCAGTGAAAGAAGAGTGTGTTTAAAACTCATTTACAAGACTGGGAGACATGACTCTTTGTCTTTTAAGAAGTTGCTCATTTATTTATGGAATATAATTCTAGATAAAGTTATAAATTGTGTTTTAAGAAAATATTCTGAACAGGTTTGTGCACTACTTAGGATTAAAGCTGTAAAACATAGACAATCATATGCTGAAACAGTTTCCAGTAACTGATTTGTGTCTGTATGACTGGGTACATTTTAAATTAAGCAACAATTTAGAAATACATAATGTGTTCTAAAGGCTTTTGGCTATGCAGTTAAAACATTAAAACATTGTCTGGTTTAAGCTGGATCAGAATCCTGACACAAAAATATCAAAAGAGGTAACATAATGTAATTAGCAGTCAGGAAATTGAGCCTAGTGGACAGACAGATTTAGTCACAGCAGGTCAACTGGCATACATGCAGTTCTCTATAGCATGTTTGCAACTTACTGAGTTGGTGGTTATGTCACTGTTGAAGACATCAGGAATGAGTGTTATTGTTTGAGCCAGCTAGTTTTATGTAAAAATGTCCAGAAAACTGCTAACAAGTAAATTTACATAGTTTAATTTAATTTATCCAGTATTTGTTGCTCCATTAAGGACTATGCGGTTATGTCTGTTTAGCTTTAACTGAGACAGGAAGGGGAAAGGTTAATGCTGACCACCAGCAATTTTAATGATACATCCAGTGAAGAGGCAGAATCAAGGGTGCCCACAGGCAGGGGCAATTATCCAGATTTTTGCCTATTTTCGGTTTGTTTCTCATAAAATTGTTTGTTTCTGGCAAATCATTGAGGACCGAAGTCAGAAAATAATGGCAGACATTTCAGCTTTAGACTTCGTATCTTTAAGAAAATACATACTAATGCAAAACATGTTGTTCTATCCACTTTCTAAGGAGGTAGGGGGATGAATGTGTATGACTCATACCTCTCAACTGTACAGATTTTCACGGAATGTCCAGATTTTTGCATTATATTTTTGGTCTGTTCCTCATAAAAATTCTGTTTTTGACAAATCAATGGGATGAGCTAAGGATTAAAGTCACTAAATAAATTACATGCATTGAGTTTCAGACTTGATATCCTTCGGAAAATATTTTCTAACACAAATCCTGTTGTTCTAGCAACTTTCTAAATGTGTCCCTAGTGTGGCACCTGTGTGTGTGTGTGTGTGTGTGTGTGTGTGTGTGTATGTATGTATAAAAGGAAGTAGCATACCCCTCAGCTGTCCAGGTTTTTGCAGAATGGTTGCCCCATATTCCTCCTAAAAAGGATTGAAGTTGCTAAATAGTGTTGTACATCATATCCTTTAGAAAAAAGCATACCAACACAAATCCTGTTGTTCTAGCAATTTTATAAGTCATGAAAGCAATATTTATAATCTGTCCCTGTTTATTTTAGGCTTTGCCCAGATTTATTGCACTAAGAAGTTGAGGTGTGTGTGTGAGTGTGTGTGTATGAGAGAGAATGCCCTAGTTAGATCTAGCATGTGGAATTTATTTTCAAGTGCATTTATATGGAATTGTGAGCTTCAAGGGAAGCAAAGGTTACTGCTGCTCATGCTAAGTCTGCTTAAAATGTGCAACTGTTTTGTTTAGCAAATGGTATCATTATTGTGGCATAGAATTTTAAAGCAGTGTTAGCACAGCAGGTAGCAAACTTGCATCTTGATGAAAAGGGCTGTAGGTTTTATTCAAACAGCATGTACATTTGTATTTTAAGGGGGTATGATACTACAGTCTTTAGTATGTCCTCCTTTGGATAAGACACCTAATACTATGAACTTGTTTTTCAGCTTGCCACCCATTCCCTATTGCACTATACCAGTTTACCATTTCTTTTAATGTAACGCAGGCAATTTATTCTTCAAGGGCAACAGGCACTGAATTTGTAAATGAAACACTGAAATATAAAGTTGTTTTCTAGCAACAACCTCTTCATTGGTTTCAGATCTCTTTAATGTGGAATCATTCAGATGACTTTTACTTCTGCAGAGATTCTGCATATTGATTAATATTGGTGGATTGTATGACAGACGTTTGAGTGGCCCTTTATGGTTGAAATGTTCTGAATTGGGCAGGTTGTCATTATTGGTTCATATGATTTGTTTCATTGCTTAAAGGAAAAATGTTCAGAACTATAAATTTAAAACACACTCTTAACAAATGGTGATGTATTATACAAGGGATATAATTCAATTATTACATAGTATAATTAATACAGTCAGGAAGGCGAATCAAAGAACTTTTGCATAGTTCTAAAAATGTGTGCAAGGAGCCTATGATTCGAAAACAGCCCAAAGGTAAACTTACCCTGCCACTGGCCAGATGCATTTTCTTTGAACGTGGGTTTCAAAGGTAAAGAAGTTTTAATGCTAAGTCTTGCTTTGTTTAGGTTTAGTAAATGTCTATCAGTGTTTGTGCTATAAAATTTGAAATAAAAGTTGTAAATCAAATCCAAATATCTGTAATCATTGTAGAAGTAAAGCATAAAACAGTATGCACACTGAAAGATTTGAACAGTGTCTATGACAAATGGGGAGAAATATTCAAATAATGGGACATTGGAATGGTTGGGGGGGTGGAGGGGGGGCTGCATGGGCGGAGCTCTGGGCTTGCACCCCCCTGCAAAAAATCCTGCGGGCTCCCTTGGTTGCAAGTATAGAAAACTTCTGGAAGAGCATGATGTTGATCAAGAACAAATGCAGGAATGGTTAAGGAGAGGTGAATTCAAACCAAGAAATGAAAGGTTAATATTGGCAGCCCAAGATAGTGGGCTACATACACACTGGTTTACAAAGTCCATTGAACATGTTGGAGAAACAGACATACATAGGTTTTGTAAAACTGAATTGGAAACAGTCACACACCTTGTTGCTGGTTGTGACGCACTAATGGCAGAGGGACTGTATACTGAAAGGTAATAATAATGTGGCAAGACTATTACACTGGAGATTGTAAAAACATTATGGTATCAAAGTGGCTAAAAACACTGGAAACATGAGCCACAAAGAATCACAGAAAATGATGAAGTTTATATCTTATGGGGTCACCCAATACCAACAGTTCAAAAGATAGATGCTAGAAAACTGGATATAGTGGTCCAAGAAAAGAAGACAAAAGTAGCACTGATCATTGAAATTGCCACACCCAGTGACTACAGCGTCTTGCGTACAGAGGGACACAAAGTCATAAAATACCTGGATCTGCAGGCAGAAACAACAGCCATGTGGAAGAAAGATGCCCAGACAGTTCCAATAGTAGTAGGAGCAACGAGTCTTATAAAAAAGAATTCACAATCATATTTAGATATGTTACAAATTCATGTAACACCGTACGAATTGCAGGAGGAGTGATACTGGGCACATTGCTGGTGCTGCGAAGAGCACTTTTGGTTGACATCAAAGAGTGAAACAATACTAATTTCATGAACTTTAATCACACTTTGACTTAGGAATGGGGTCCATTCCCATCATGGTATTAGAAACCCAAAAGACTTGGAGAAATTAAAAACAGACAACACTGTCAGTCAGCAAATGGGGGAAGTCAGAAAAAGCTTAAAATTGAGATAAATGGGATATGGTGAAACAGGTTAACACCTTCAAGTATCTGGAAGGGGGGGGGTGAGAAGAAGGGATGTCTGAATAATGAAATCAAAGATATAAAGAAGAGGGGCTGCAGCCAAGTGGCACAGAGTGTCAGGGGCAATATATAACAGAAAAATGCCAAAGAAGCTGAAGAGTAAGGTGTACAAAATGGTGGTGAGACCAGTACTTCTGTATGGCTATAAGACATGGCATTGAAGGCAGAGCAGTTGAAGAAGCTAAGGTGATGGAGCTGAAATACCTGAAATGGGTGCCAAAGTAGCTGCATTTGCAGAGAAAATGAAAGGGACCAGATTGCAGTGATTCAGGCAGATATCCAGGAATAGAGAAGAAGATTTTAGAAAGACAGAAGGAAAGCAAGAGGAAATAAAGACATCCAGGAAGGAGATGGAAGGATGGCATGAGAGAAGACCTGTGACAGTCAGGCATGACTGCTGAAGAAGGTAGAAGAGTGCCACTGAATCAAGAGACTTGGAGGCAGTTGACTCCATGTTAAAAAATGGGGAAAAGTGGCGGTAGATGATGATGATGATGACGACGATAAAACTATACAAATGCAAACAGAGGCGAAAGAGATATTTGTACTGTATTGTGTTGTACTGTAGTGGAATTATAACCAGGTGTCATTCTAGTATGCATGTACTAAGTATTAAAAGGTTAGTTGTAGTTAGTGCTAAATAGATACCCTAGTAGATGGTGTCACTCTCCTACTTTGGACACAATGGAAGAGTCTTTGTGGGTTCTGTTCAAGCAGCTTTATTCTATACAGACACATTACAATAAAGGTTTACTGACTTAAACTTAAGTAACATATACAAACTAACAACTGTGATAATGCATGCTCTCACTTTGGCTGCTCTTACAAAATGGCACTAGGGAGTGCACGTGTCTGGAATTTACAGTGGATATAAAAAGCATACACACCCCTGTTAAAATGCCAGGTTTTTTTGATATAAAAAAATGAGACCACAATAAATCATTTCAAACCTTTTCCCAACTTTAATGTGACCTATAACATATACAATTCAATTGAAAAACAAACAAATCTGTTAGGGGAAAAATACAAAAAATAAAAAACTGGTTGCATAAGTGTGCACACCTTTAAACTAATACTCTGTTGAAGCACCTTTTGACCAACCATGACCATGCAACATTTTTGCATGTTAGCTCTCTTAAAGGTGCTGAAAACTCACTGAAGTCTGGTATAAACTTGCCTAAATCGTTGATCATATCTAGAAAACGTTGTAGAGCTTGTACATTATCTGGTGCTGACATCTCAAGAATAGCTGCTTGCTTGGTCAGGTCTGGTGTCAAGCCTATGCGAATCTGAATTTGCACTTCAGAGGATTGAGCTTCAAGTTTACTTCACTTGCTCTGTCATGATCTGCTTCACCATTGCCTCCAACCAATAAATCATCTACTATTATGGCACAAGGATAACCTGAAAAAATCTGTTCTATTGCACGCTGAAATATTTGCAGAATTTATTCCAAATGGCATTCTGAGCAATCTGTATCTGCCAAACGGAGTACCAAAATTAGTTAGAAATGAAGATTTGCAATTAAACCACTTGCCAAAATGAACTCTTTGCATCCAAGACAGAGAAAACAGTGGCATTTGGTATTAGGGTTGTGACCTCTTTGACTGTGCACATTGGATGATGCCGTCTTTTTAATGCTTTGTTCAGATCTCTTGGGTCAATACATATTCTAATTTCATCTGAGCCTTTTTTGTGAGCTGCTACCATAGACGATACCCAATAAGCTGGTTCTGTGGCTGGACAAATCACACCTTGCTGCACCATTTTATCCAAGTGAGTTTTAACTTTATCCTGCACAGCTATCAGAACTCTTCTTACTGGTCTGACTACAGGAGTGACCTCTGGATGTAGCTTCATGGAATACACAACTGGATGTTTGTCTAACTTGTCATTGAAAGCATCAGCATCCTCCTAGAAAATGGTTTTAGAAAAATTAGAACTCGGAAATGCAATTACACAATGGACTTCTCTTACCCAAAACTCAGTAACATTTCAAAGTAGTTGCACTTTGTGAATAACTGCATACAGCATACTGACATGTCCCCAAAATGGCGGTACAAAACTAGGCAACTCTTTACAGTGCAAGAAACACTCTGTAATGGCGGCACTTTGCGAATAGATACACCCAGCACAAGAAACTTTTCAAAATGGCCATACTTTGACTGTATTTCACGAAACAGTTGCACTATGCACACAATAAACACTTTGAAACACATGCACAGTAATAAGCATACACTGTAAACACTTTTACATACTTTGAAATACATCTAATAACTTTAGATATGCCCTTGATACAAGACGAAGTCATAGTTATGCCAAAACACAGCACTTTGCCAAAACACATGCAGTCGCCTTGCTTTATTTTTGTCTAATGTGCCCTTTTTTTCCTCTCGTTTTTCCTTATTACATTCGTTTTGCTCATTTAAGCCCTTTTCATGCCCAATGTACTTTTCTAGTGCTTGTTTTACTCTAAACATGCCCAGTTTTGCTTTCAACACACTCGCTTTACTTTAAACATGCTCGTTTTATCTTTAAACATATTCATTTTGCTTTAAACATGCTTGTTTTGCTTTACTGTTAATCATTTCAACAAATGCCTTTGTTTTAAACATTTCTTTTCAGCCAATAAACTTTTTGTGCCTTCTGCTTGCTCAGTAATGAGGTTTGTGCCCTTGTAATGCCCCATTTTGTCTCTTTTAGTTTGTGCTACTTCTCATTACCTTTGATTTTTTTCTGGCTCTTTTTGTGCTCATTTCTCTTACTTTTACCTTCACTGTTGTCTCTGCACTTCATGACTCTGGATCTTATTCTCTCCGATCCCGGTTCTGACACCAGGTCATTCTCCTACTTTGGACACAATAGAAGAGTCTTCGTGGGTTCTGTTCAAGCAGCTTTATTCTATACAAACACATTCCTAAAAAGGTTTACTGACTTTAACTTAAGTAACTTATATACAAACTAGCAACTGCAATCATGCATGCTCTCATTGTGGCTGTTCTTACAAAATGGCACTAGGGAGTGCACGTGTCTGGAATTTATATGTGCACGTACAGCCTTGACATACTTCTTAAAGATACAGCACACTTAACTTGCAATCTCATCTACAGATGGGGAGGAGCATTTTTCCAGGCGAGATATGAGAGCTGAATACCATACACCAGGGGTGGGCAAACTTTTTGATTCGTGGGCCACATTGAGGTCTAACATTTGACAAAGGGGCCGGAACAGGAGCAGATAGATGGCATGCTTTGAAAACATCACCTCATTGGGGGAAAAATACACATCTTGGGATATGGAGAAAACATATGCTTTAAATTCCAATGAAAATGAAGAAAAGCATTACAATAAAATCTCTGACTTCGAAATGAGTCTTTAAACACTGAAAATCAAATAAATGACCATTTTATTTTAAAGCACTGAAAGTTCTGTTATCCTTCAGGATATCACCATCACTCTCCTCCTGACTGTCTTTTTTTTCAAAAACAGTAGGAGATGCAGATGTACTTGTCCTGTTCCTTTTATTCAATTTGTTTCCCCGGTGCCAAAAGTCAACAACGACCAGTGCAAGGACGAAACAGTTGCAGCAAGTCAGTCTGTGAAGCGTTATATTTGATCTGCGCGCACTGTTTATTTTAATAATGTGCTTATCACGGAGACACACACATTTTAATGGGAGCAGTGTTGTTGGTCTCCTTTTTTAGCCAGCGCATCAAAGTCTGGAGTTAGTTTTGTTGTGGCGATTCTCAGGATGGATCTGAGGTGTAGGTCTGTTAACTTGGATCTGTGGCTGGCTTTGTTGATGTTCATGACGGGTAAAGTGCAAACGTGGAGTAATAGGCCTACACTTCACCTCAACAAAGCCAATATATCTAGAGTGCGCCATCTAGTGAGGAAACATCAGAATTGCAGGGGAAATAAAACATTAACAAGGTTAATTTATTAAATTTTTTCAAGTTTGGCGGGCCGAATCAAAACGTTTAACGGGCCGCATGTGGCCCCCGGGCCGTAGTTTGCCCATGCCTGCCATACACCATGATAACCTCCAAAGATTCCATCACAATGAAAATGCTTCTGACAGCCTGCAGTTATTAATTTACATACAAGAGATGGTCAAGGCCTCATAGCCCAGTGTAACTGAACTAGAATTCAGCAAACTCAGTGTAAACAAGGACCATAAATCATTATAATTTCCAGAGTCAGCTTTGGCACTCCTATAATCAGCAATTTTAGTCATTCAAGTTACTGAGATAAAACCTTGTTATACTGTGAAACCAGAATGCCATGCATGTAGTTTGTACCTTACCCTGAGTCCTATCTCATATCAGTTTTGAGCTTGTTTGATCTTGCGTGCTTGTCATTTTTGGCACTTTTTACATTAATCAACATGTCTCATAAGTGAAAATATCATACTGAATTATATGTGCAGTACTTTACTGGGATTAAAGGCCTCTGTATAGAATTGTATAGCATATGAGTGTTTCTGCAACATTTTGCTCAACTATCTGAGCAGTCAGAGCCTTATTTTTGCTGTCTGATGGGGAAGCATATAAAGATGAATTGTTTGTTCTCTGGTGTGTGGGGTGAGCTGAATTGTAGATGAGACCTCCCCTTTTCTGTTACTATCTCAGTGTTAATGCATTCTCAGACAGTCCATGAGCTGACTAGTACAAGCTACCCAAATATAGTTTTTCATAGGTGAATACTAGGCTAGCTGCCCTCTCGGGCCATTTTAAGCCTAGCCAATTCCCTTTCTAAACATTAAAATCAAATCCTATACAGTGTTTCTGTGAAGTAAACACCTTAACCATTATGCCAAACCACTTCATATACTTTCATAACCAATGGTGTTCTGGTTTCTTATTCTTGTAGGTATTTAAGTCCATGCAGATACATTCTGCTAGGGAAATATTTTTGTGTACTGCTTGTTTTTCATACAAGCTTTTTGGCATTAGATTTGTGTAGTTCTTTTAGGTTCTGAATCTAAAGTAATAACTTTGTACAGGAAATAGTATGCTTCTTACATTACTGTATCCATAGGTAATAATACATAAATTATTTCAAGACTGGCATTTCTACTGTGAAGTCATAGGAGAATTTCCTGACACTGTTGTAGTTTTTGTTTAGTTGGTTAGTCAAGTCCACCTCTTTATAACCTCAAGGAATTTATCACACTAGTCTTGTCTGTCAGCAACTGGTTAAGTACTTACAAATTCATATTCACTACTTCATTAATGCTATCCATCTTAGCCTAAGCTGTGACCCTCTTCTTTTGCCTTCAGTGTTTTCTGTAATTCATCCAGTTTTTGCATTATGCAGCCAAAGATCTGCGTTTTAATTCTACTAATAGACTTTTCAGTGGACAGCCTATATTTCAGTCTGTAAGTATTGACTGATTTGATCTTTCTACAGTCCACTGTTCTCTTAAAAGTTTTTTCTATCACCCCATCTCAGAAGGGTTCCTATTACGTTATCGAAAGATAATGTAATCAAATGGCCAAAACATCGAAACAGCCGCATTTCGAAGTTTGAATTGTGGGATCGCAGTACAGTGAAGATTGGGATATTTGCCCTTTCCTCACTGTAGTGCGATCTCAGAGTTGAAATATATATTTAGTGGGGGGTGTGGGGGGGCAGCCCCCCACAATAAAAGTTTTGAAATGTGGCCATTTTGATGTTTCGGCTGTTCGATTACGTTATCTTTTGATAACGTAGTATGAACCCTTTCAGACACACTGATTTTCCTCCGTACAATCTCACTCATATCCCACCTGTCATATTAATGTGTTATTACTGGGAAAATCATAATGTCGACTAAATGGATCTTTGACAATGTGATGTCTTTTTTATTGGCACTGTTCACCATCTTCTGACAAAGTCCTTCTTTCTGCATATATCAAAACCTAATAACTCTGCAGGCTTTTCCCTTTACTCTCATTAAGTGTCAAAAACCTGGAACTCCACTATACCTCTCAGCTGTCCAGATTTGCATAGAATGTCCAAATTTTTTCCTCATATTTTTGGTCTGTTTCTCATAAAACTATGGTTTTCTGGTAAATCACTGGCAAATCATTGATGATTGGAGTCAGAAAATAATGACAAACATTTGACTTTCAGACTTCATACCGTTCAGAAAATCCATGTTAATGCAAAACCTGTTATTCTGTCAAGTTTCTAAGTTTGTAAGAGCAATATTTAAAAACTGTCCCTATTTTAGAGCCTTTGTCCCCATTATTTATGCCTTTGTGCAAACTTCTTGCTCTAAGAAGTTGAGTGGTATGAATTCCACCCCCCCCCCCAACAATAAGACAGGACTGCTTACTAAAGTCATTCATACTACATCTACAGTTTCACTTACTCAACTCCTGGCTCTGCAAATGTGCAATGCCAGATTTGCAGATCACTCCTCTTCAACCTCATCCCTGTGCAACTCCCTCCATATTCTTCTCTTACCTCTACTATAACTCATCCTCCCCCCTTTTGTTATATTTCTTCACCCTCAACTACCTCTTGTAAGATATGTTGCTTTCTACTGAAAATGCCAACAATATGGCTGTCTGCGTGTTTTACCAAATTCAAAAAGCAGTTCTCCCTCTTTTGAAAAATGTTGTATAGACTATTGTATATTATTCTTTTTCAAATGTTAGTGTCACTCTTGTTTATTACTGTTATTTGTACAATAAAGCCTTTCTTCTCATGCTTCGGGTGAAAGTGTGCCTTGTGCCCAGATGGACTTTCCAGGTAAAAAAAATCAATAAATAAATAGAAATAAATTTAAAATCTTATCTAGATTTCCCACAGCTTTCCTTCTAATAAACAAACATTTTATTGGCTGCAAATACTATCTACAGAGATTGTTGAGACCAAGAAAATAAAATCTGTCACTACATCTGCTTCTTCCGTATTTGTTTGAAAAGATAAAGCTAGATGATCTTTTTAGTGTTTTTGTTTTTTTTTTGTTTTGTTTTTTTGATGGTGAGCAACAAAACCATATTTCCTGCTTTCTGCTTTCATATTCATCAACAGGCTGTTCAGCTTTTCTTCACTTTCAACCATCTGAGTGGTATCATCTGTATATCTGAGGCTGTTAATGTTCTCCCAGCAATTTTGATTCCAGAATCTGATTTGTCTAACCCAGAAATTCACATGGTATATTCAGCATATAAATTGAATATCTAGGGTGACAATATGCAGCCTTGTCATACTCATTTTTTCCAGTCTTGAACCAGTCAGTTTCTATTTCATCAGTCCCTCCAATCTGACTGTTGGGTATTGAGCTGCTCGTCAGATTCCATCCAGCCATTAGCTAGTGCTCTAGTACCTTGAGCTCATTCAGACTTTCCTATAATCCCTTGAGCACCTCTCCCTTCAGATGTCATTTTCCGCTATTCTGATCAGATTGATCCACAGCTTGCAACTAAGCGCTCCTTATTTCCAAGTTCTTTATTCAAACTTTTTGCTAGCTTCTTTGCTGTTTCTTTGTAGACATCTTTGCTGTAGATAATTAGTACTTATTAGCAAGCATTTCCATCTCTAATAAGAATTTTCTTCTACTGTTAGTGCCCCATTTCCTTTGCTGCATTCAGGCAGAGAGCCTAGTGTCTATTTTCATCAAACAAAAGTTGCTATACTAGTTGGCCTTTTCCTACTATTCTTGCCTATTGTTTATTTACTTAGCTATGGCTAAGACCTTTAAAAAGTGCAGTAAGTGCGGACATAAACTTCCACCTCAGAATGTACCTCCCCAAATCAGGCTTCAGACATCCCTCTGAATAGAAGCTGTTTTGTTTCATGCTTTCAATACCACCTTCTACTATTTGCTACACTACTTTAGACTCAGACAGAGCTATCATCCCATCTTCTTCTATTTTTAAGACAGGTAAAGTTGCCCCCCCCCCCAAACGACTTTTAGCTCCTTCCCCGGTGCCAATTTATACAAGGTCCATGCATTCCTAAACTACGATTCTCTCAAAAGGTGAATTTTACATCCCTATAACTTGGCTTTAATCCTTCAAACTCCTGAGTTAAAACTTGGCTTTCTTGTTATTGTGGGATGTTATGTTAGAGGCACATAGTTTAACACAATACAGCAAAGCTCTGTGATTAGGCCCTGCTCTTGACTTTATTTCCCAGTGGTTAGTTAATATTTTTCTTTTTTGACAGCTTCATTGTCTTAGAGGGGAAAAAGCCCTGACTACAGCCCAGATGACCTGGGTTCTATTGGCAGCCTGGATATCTGCTGGAGCTTGCATGGAGAGAATGACTATGCCTATCCACGTGTGGGGGAGCAGACAGAGTCCATCCACTGCCACAATACTTCAGAAGAGAGGGTGATGACACACAGAATGACCCAGAGATGTGAGATTGGCCACTAAACTGTGAATACTATAACCCTCAGTGCTGGTACATGGAAGTGTACAGTCACACAAGGAGGGCATAGTGGCTCATGCAGTGATACAGGTGAATTGTCCCCCACCCAGGTGAAGGTTTAGGGCCATACTAGACGTATGTTGTCAATGCCAGAATGTTTGCAAGGGCAGAAATCATCTATTTCTATTGAGGCTGTCTGTATGATTTCCTCCCCTGACCAATTCTTACTGTCACTAGAGATACCCAGGAAATTGGAAACAAGTAGGTCTAGCTGGTATGGCAGCAAAATGCAGACAGAAAAATAATTCTGTTTCTTGTCTTATACTGATGTTGATCTTATATGATCATCTATGATTGTAATATCAGGCACTTTTTTACTGCAGGTAAGTGAGGTTCAATGTGACATCACCATACTGAATAACATGTGACAAAAGAGGTGCTGCCAGCACAGCTAGCTGGAATTCTGTAAACAGTTATATGACATTTGTGAATATTAACATCATTTATATAGAGCTGTAGCAAAAGGTGATACTGCCAACCCAGCTATCTAGAATTTTGTAAATAATTATATGTCATTTCTGAATATCAACATGATTCATATAAGATGTTTGTGTTACAAATGTATTAGAGCTGTATGTCATATAAGATGGTTTGTACAGACGTGTGCTGAAGAGTTATTTTACAAAGTGCTGTTTGAAATGTATCCACAGTGTACCCTACTGAAATAGAACAGAAATATACGTACACTATTGTAACTGTTTAAATGTATATATTTTAACAGGGGAAACTGGAATACAGAATGTTAACTTGCAAAACTTCAGAAAAATAGATGAAATTAAATTACTTTATGGCAGGGCCATAAAAAGATGTTATCTTTCAGTTTCACTGCAGCGACAGACACAATGTCTGTGCTTGTTTTATGACTTCCAGGACCTGCAAAGATCTGAGGAAAAGCCCTTCACCCGGGTTCTCTATATCTTGCATGGTGTGCAAGATTGGTGCAGGAGCTCTAGCAAGCAATATGTCTGCTGTGCGATCCAGGAACAGCCTGCAGGAGTGTGCACAAGCGCTCTTGCACTAATCCTGCACGGACTAAGCCCCTGTATGCAAATCACCCCATTTGCAGGAGACATCTATGCAAATGAGGTGATTTTGCAATCCAGGAAGCTTGCAACCGGCAGTGCAGGTCTAGTGCAATCTGCAGAAATGTACTCGGTTAGTAACCAAGTACATTTCTGCAAAATCCAAAATGGAGCTGTGGCAGCTCCAAATAAAGGCTGCATATCATGTAGTAAGAATGCCAATGGCCAAGTATAAGGCCATTGGCATTGCAAACAGTGAAAAAAATACAAAACTCAACTTTTAATTTTTTTTTTAGCCGATCTCGGCTGTTTAAGCATAGGGTAGTGGCGCGCAAACAGGATCGGGGGAAAATAACAAAAGAAACCTAAATTAAGCACCCTAACTAAAATCACAATTCTGCCATGCAAGTCAATGGCAGGTAGAAGACAACATGGCCAGTGAGTAGTGGTTGCTAATGCGGGAGACACAGTGTGAGACATGTAACTATGCATTAGCAGGCAATCCTATGCAAATGAATGATAGTGAATCCCAGTTTTCCCCAGCATGCTAGTCAGGTCCCAACAGAGTAAGAGTAGGAATAGCTTGGTGCAAGCATAGGAGTTAGGTGATATCATGGGGGGGGGGTGTCAGGCATACTGTAAGTGGATTGGAGCCCTGTGACTCAGGTTTGCTCCTAGCTTAGCACAGCTAAGCTAGGGGGGTGTCTAAACCTGCCTAGCACTCTTTACATTGCCTAAGCGGGTTTGTGTACCGTGCACCGGGTTTTAAAGGCAGAAAAAAAAAGTTAAAAAAGGAAATAGCAGCAGTGTTCACATTTGTGCACTTTGTTTGTACGGCGTGCACCCCGGGCTTAAACAGGAAAACAATGGGAAGGGAAAACAGCAGTAGGAAGGTAATCAAGGAGAACTAGCATAGCTGGCAGGTGAAATGTATCAGAATCAGCCAATTACACAGGCAGCAGACCAGCCCAGCCCAGAACACTACTATAAATTATTCAAACACCTTCCCCCTTTGGTTTTTCCCACACTCTACACCACCGGTGTAAACAGGCGGGGAACTTTTAACACTCACAACAGCAAAATGATAGGGACTGCAGTAGCTATCATACAACAACTTGTGGAAGAGGCTGAGGGTGGTGAGGATGTGAATGCTGTCGACCAACTCACAGTGAGAAGATGGAGAAGAGTGTACTGAACCAGGGAAACCTACCAAGGGCTACATGAGCTGGAGATAGTGGATTGCTATAGGGTGGACAGGGACCTCCTACAGCAAATTGTTGAGCTGTGCTGGCCATGCCTGACACAGAACTAACAGAGGGGAACCCATCCCAGTGGATACCAAGGTATGTGTAGGCCTATGAATACTAGCTACAGGTACCTTCCAAAGACCAACTGGGGATATGATGGGGATTTCACAGGCATCAGCATCCAGGGTACTCCACCAGTTCCTGGATGCCATGTCAGCACACGTCGGTGAGCACATATATTTCCCCAACACCCGTGAGGTGTTGGCCAGCAATATGCAACTGTTCCACTAAAGAGCAGAATACCCTGAGGTAGTGGGTGCTATAGACTGCACGCACATATGCATCAAAGTACTACCCGGTGAGTGGGGTACGGTCTACATCAACCACAAGGGCTTCCCCTCCATCAACTACCAGGTCATGTGCAATGCCCAGGGCATAATAATGAATGTATGTGCTGGCTCCCCTGGAAGCTATCATGATTCCCACATCTGGCATCTGATGCAGCAGTACCAGAGATTTGCCAATGGGGACATCCCTGATGGTCACCTAGTGGAGGATGCTGGATAAGCACTGGAGCCATGGCTGATGACACCCATCAGAAATGCACACACACCCGAACAAGAACTCTATAATGAGGCACACGCACAGACCAGAATCATAGTAGTAGGTGTGTTTGGGATACTCAAGTCAGGGTTCTGGTGCCTGGACACATCCAGTGGAGCCTTGCAGTACTCACCAGCTACATGTACCCAAATTGTCCTTGTATGTGCCATGCTACACTATATGATCCTGCGGAAACAGCTGCAGCAGGAACAGCACGGGGCAGGGCCACACAGCCACCCACCATTGTCAAGGCTTGCACAAGCACAGAGTGACTCAGAGGAGGAACAACCTGAGCCTGCCCCAGTAGGCAGAAGGAGGCATGCCCAGTATGCCCTGGCATTGGCAAAGAGGCAACACATAGCACATACACTGACACAGGAGGGACCAAGGGAATAACACCTCTCTCTGACTTTCACATACAGTAAAAGGGATGCCAAACATTACACTACCAGTGCTTAACAATGTGTAGGGAGTGTACTATGTGCATCCAACATAGGCAGCCTGGCAGCACCACCCTCAATATTGGGACACCCACAAGGTAAGTGACTCACACATGCCAGTCAGGGGGGGGGTTCACATACCCAACAACAGTCACAGCCAGCAGGACAGGTGTAGACAAACACAAACAAAGGCTTTGCTATGGCCTCTGAATGAGACCTATGAGTAACCTCCCCCCCAGGCCTACACAGACAGACTACAGCAGGCCGGGCAGTGGGATGTCAGTTCTGAAGGGTAGGAAGTCAGTAACTAATATGTAGGTAAATAAAAGCTAAGATCTGTAGTACACTGGTATGCCTCTAGTCAGCATGACAGTTAAGACTACAGAATAAAATGGAGTACTCGACATACCAGCAAATGTGCACAAGTGTCAGGTGTGCCCCCCATCTTAAGTAGTAATGTAATAACAATCAGGTGTGCCCCCCAATCCTGTGTAGAAATGTAGAAATAATCAGGTGTGCCACCCCCATCCTATGTAGAAAGTAGTAACAGTCAGGTGTCCCCCCCCCAATCCTGTGTAGAAATGTAGAAATAGTCAGGTGTGTCCCCCCCCATCCTATGCAGAAATGTAGTAACAGTCAATACCAAATGATCGACGGATACCCTGCAGAGACAGCATGCTACCTGTAGGTGTACGACACAAAGGTCAGCACTGCAGTACAAACTACTTGGACTTGATCCACACATTCAGTAAAGAAGGGCATACTGGGCATGCTCACACACTTAAACACATGAAGGGCATGTTTGCCAACACCAGTGGACCAGACATATCTAGCAGATGTTAGTGCAGATACTCCTGAGTATGCACCACTCATGCTTTGCACATACAGTGAATAGGAATACAGGCATATATGTAAGGAAAACACATTATAATAAGCCAAAGGTAGATGTACATAGGTGTGTGGAAGAGGGTGACTGTGACAAGGAGCCATCCAGGCCTGTCCCACCCAGCACACAGCCAAACGGCCACAACCACACGAGGGTCAGATGTCACTCACTGCAGATACTAGCCACCGGTATCTGTCAACTTTACAGACTATGTGGTGCACGTACTAGCTGTACAACATGACTGTACAAGGAAGTAGTCATCTAGCAGTTGTATACATGTACTTGTGAAATATGACGCTGTTTTTGCCTGCATGTGGCATGTCAACCCCTGGATGAATGGGTAATGGCCCATGCACACACAATGCCATCCCCATAGCCCTACTATGACAAGCATGCAGAGGTCATCCACTGTGAAATACACCTTTGGGAGAGTTGTAGCCCAGTAATCTCTGTGGCATGTCCCATAACTGCGTACTGCTGTAGTGTGATAAACTAGTTAGGTAGGAGTTCTAATCCCAGACTTAGCAAGTGTGTGTGTGTGTGTGTGTGTGTGTGTGTGTGTGTGTGTGTGTGTGTGTGTGTGTGTGTGTGTGTCTGATTCTGTCTGTGTAGAGAGCAATGCTTTTTAGGGTAGTCAAACTCCCTACAATTGAAATTTTCTACTTTGGTAAGGCTGCTGATGTCATCCACCTAGAAATACATCTCTGGGAAGGTTGTAGCCCAGGAATCTCCATAGCACATCCTATAACTGTGTACTGGTGTAGTATGATACATTTTTTTGGGTAGGAGTTCTAATCCCAGACTTGGCAAGTGTGTGTGTGTGTGTGTGTGTGTGTGTGTGTGTGTGTGTGTGTGTGTGTGTGTGTGTGTGTGTGTGTGTGTGTGTGTGTGGCTGACTCTGTCTGTGTAGAGAGCAATGCTTTTTAGGGTAGTCATACACCATACAATTCAAATGCCATACTTTGGCAATCCTCCGGATGTCATCCAATGTGAAATACACCTTTGGAGAAGGTGTTCTCCAGTAATCCCCGTGGTGCATCCTATAATAGCTCCATGCTGTAGTGTGATATAGACCTTTGTTAGGGGTTCTATACCCACACATGTTGGTTGTGGATGTTGTGTGTGTGTTTCACTGTCTGTGTACGGAGCAATGCATTTTAGCCTAGCCACACTCACTACAATTCGAATGTCCTACTTTGGCAATCCTGCTGATGTCATCCAATGTGATATACACCTTTGGGAAAGGAATATTCCAGTAATCTCTGTGGTGCATACTATATCTGTGTAGTGCTGTAGTGTAATAAATTAGTTAGGTAGGGGTTCTAATCCCAGACATAACAGGTGTGTGTGTGTGTGTGTGTGTGTGTGTGTGTGTGTGTGTGTGTGTGTGTGTGTGTGCGTGTGTGTCTGTGTTTGTAACTCGCATTCCTTGTGGAGGTGGATGTGAGTATGATACACCTGGGCCCAATGTGGAGTGGGTTTTGCAAATTTCGTATATGGTGGCCCTAGTATATATCACAATTTCCAACATACAGAGATAACAGATGTGAAATAGCCAAGAGGCTGGGGTGCAAGTCCATACCCATACATGTGACATCAAGGCCAGGCAATCACAGTTAGCAACCCCAGTATTACCCAGAGCACACTCTCAACCCATGTCTCATATACACACACTTGCCTAGGCAACAGCCAATATGTGGGTAGTACACTGGATATTGGCCACTGATAGTAACTATGGAGTGATTACAGTGGGCTACAGAGGGCATGGCACCCTGCCCATCTGTCCAATAGGCACGTACATGCAGACAGTGCTCCTTCCCCATGTTCTCCACTGGATACCTGCAACACCTGTGGTGCCATCAAATGTGACCCACAAAGGACATACCATGCCTGAAAACATGCCTATATGGACAGATGCCACTGACACCAGGGATTGCCATTAGCATGCTCTCAATGTAGGTACAGGGTAAACCTGTTGTCCATTACCAGTTCCCACCACAGGTGGCCAAGACTGGCACATCTGATGATAATCTGTGTACACAACATGGGCCAGACACCCCAGGTACAGTTCCACATGTCAATGTGCATGCATGTGGAAGGTGTGCACATCACAGATACCGTCCATGCCATGGACTAAGAAACACATATATGGCAAGAGATGCACAGCATTGGCCACATGCAGTAGTCACCCAGGTGACTGGATGGGGGATAGAATACCCACCTGTGTGGGCAAATGCAGAAGCTATAGCCCTGAGCCACAATGCAGACCATTGTCATGTGGCCTGATGCCAAGGTATACCTATCACCTAGCCTTCTGGCACAGTCGACCACCACACACCCATGCAGAAATGCACCCATGATTGTCAATACTGACACCCTGTGTGTTTGTATGTGTGTTGTATGATGCTTATGATCACATCCATACTCACTACAACCCCCCCCATTGGGATACTGAACATGCTGTCTGATGTCAGACACCTCCACATACCCTTTGCCCACATAACCTCCGTATAACCCATGTGGTGCATGTGATACCTGCACAGTAATGTGTTGTGGCAATCTCACTAGTGATGAGTTGTATTTCTGTCCCTGCCAAATGTGTCAATGTGTGTGCTTCTCCGTGAGAGTGTGGCTGTGTTGATGCTGGCACCTTTTCATGCAGACAGGCATGTGTACTACACCTACCATATAGCTACTATATCTCTGTTGCAGATATCACTCACCATCACATATATGTTGTGAGGGCTCCACAGCAGCTAACCTATGTGATGCATTCAATAACTGCATAGAACTGTGATAGCACTATATAGTCATCAGGGGTTTGATACCTTGTGCTGGTAGGTGTGTGACACAAACATGCTTAAGTTTTACTCTCCCACCCCTGCCTGACTTGTCCTTGCCTCTGTCTGCCTCTCTCACTCCCTCACTGGTGGATGTGGAGACCTACACCTGCTTTGCTTAGGCAGCAGCATGTGTATTTTAAGTGATTCTCATGATCAGCTGATGGCCTCTGCATGAATTGCAGCCCTCTCCTAACTGAATGCATGTGGAACAGCTGTGGTAATATTCTCATAGCCAACTGCATGGAAACACACTCCAATATCTAGGAACATCATGTTGGTGTTGGGTCTTTTCATTCACTTTGAGCAGGAACTCGATCTGTTGTTTGGCAAACAGCATCTCAGATGGAGTGGGGATTTACCTCTGACAACATACACTCTGGGAACAGGCCAACACACAGGCGGGCGATGTGCCTGACCTGACTACAGACTGTAAGTGCTGTTATTCTGCATTCGGAGTAATGTTGGTTTAACACGGTGTGTGCGAATATGGCTCTCCTACATGTTTTAATACCTGCCATGTCAGTTCTATGTTTATGAGGACTCCCCATCTGTAGGGCCATCTGCAGGCTAGGCAGTGTGTGGTGCCTTTGGTTTCATGTGTTACCCACAGAGCATCTATCTGTGAACTGCAGAAGGTAGGGTGAGGATTGCAGTCTGTAGATGGTGAAAGCTGTGACAGTTACTGACTTCATATCCCCTCATAGGACATATGTTGCGACAAACCCTGTTACAACAGTAAATGTATGAGGTTATCACAGCAACATGTCAATATTGGCCCTGTGTATGTGCTTCCAGCCACAACTCTGTCAACCTTTGTACATATGTCATGGATTAAGAGGTGCATATGCGCTGTACACCATAATTAGTGTCATCATATCTGATAACAAGCCAGTGAGATATCAAACTTTTACACATGTTATGTACAGTAGGGGTTATATTTGATGACATAACCTGGACATTCTGTGGCTGTTTGTACAGTACTGAGGTCTGTGTATTTATGGTGAATGTCGACAGTGTGCGCATTGTTAGTATGTACTTTGGCCTGTGTACAGACTGTGGTAGATGTCATCATTCTAGGTCCTGTCCTATCATATGTTACATTTTGCTCCACTGTATGTTACTGTATTGGCTTACATGTTTGTAGGGCCATACACACACATGTCCCATACCAAAGACAGGCATCAGACCACACTGTGTAGTGGCCTAGAACATGTAGGGTTAGTGAGTGGCACATATGAGGATGGTGTTGAACAGATAGTCCATATACTGTAATATTATGCTAGCTTACCATATGTGGCTGTGTTCACATTGGTTGTGGTTATGCACTTTCACACAGGTGTATCTTACCCTGTGCTGTGACATGCCTGTAGAGCCTGCTATATATGCAGGTACATTTGCATTCCCCCATAGGAGATGTAGGCCAGTGTTGAGCCAGTCTGCCTGTAGCCTGCACAGTGCTTTGTTACATGCCTAGCAGCTTAGTGTACTTACCCAGTGAGATGTCATGTCCAGATACTTGCCAGATGTACTGCTGCCAGGCCTCCCTTAACAGTCATGTATGTCAGACAGAGCAGTGGGATACTGTACAGATGTATGTCAATATCTAGTGTGTAGTATGTGGCCATGGCAACTCTGTACCAGCAGTTATTATGTGTCAGGACAGACAGGGGTGTGCGAATGCATAACCTATGGGGGCGAATGTATACTAGTTATTAGGTGTTATACCCATCTACATGGCTATTAACATCCATATTGTCAGGCTTGGTCCATATGTTCTGCACTAAGGGGTTCTGTATATACCTCTGGACTGTACAGAGTGTGACAGAATGTCCACATATATTGGTCAATATATCTACTGTAGTCCACAGGAGCATTACGTGCTTGCAGCGGTACTATACTATGATGTCCTTAGGATGTCTGTCAGTAGCCAGTGGCACACATGTGAAAAGCAGATGTGACCTCCCACACACACCACGTCTGTGAAGACAATCCCTATTACAGTAGCAATAGTCTACTAATATACCTGCTATACATACCTGACATCCTCTTGCACTATGAAGTTGGGACTATAGGGGCTGAGGTAGGGTTCTCCATGTTCAGGACATATGGTGAAAATATATGTACATATAATTATCGAAATATCTATATAGATAATTACACATGCACATATATACATATATAGATGGGTATGTATATGCATATACACACCCAGATATATACATATACAGAGCATTATATGTCTACACATATACAGATAGTGATACATATGCATATATACTTATACCATGCTGCCATTTCTGCCAGCAGTCCACTGCTGTTGTATCCCCCACTTATACGGTGGGACTGGGGCCATATATATGTGAACTTCTCCTACACAATACATGTGTGCCCATATGCACTCCAGAGGCCAGTGTATGTTACAGTGGTATATAGCCCTGTATTATTGAGTCTAAGGGGGGGTGCACCATACATAACCTAGGCTGTTAAAAATCTGGGAGTATCAGGGGTGAGCTGCCATAAGGTATCTGGATGTACAGCACCATACATTTCACCTATCTTGACATTACTTACATAAAGTGAGTTACTGCAGGCCTACTGCCTCCTGCCATACAGACTGTTCTGTTTGTCAGAGTGCCAGTGATGGTGTTATGCCTTGTTATGTAACAGTTACATCCCATTTGGTCAACTGAAGTCTTTACCACTTAGTGATTGTGTAGAGAGTGTAGATAGAGGCTGCTGAACTATACACCTGCATTACTTACTGTTGATTGTGTGGTATCCTGTGGGCCAGTCTGTCTTTACTATTGTATGATTTGAAGGGCTTGGCCTGGACAGCAACAGTTGTGGACCTTTCCAGACTACTGTATTAGTAACTGTTTCACAGTTGCATTACTCTGTTCATATGGATGTCAGTGTCTGAACAGCTATATGACATAGCATATAAATCTGTAATAGTATACAAATAAAGGTTTTCCATTTCTGCAAACCTGTGTGTGGTGTTTTATACTATGACATCTCTGTGGGTATATGTTGCAGGCAACGAATGTCATTTGTATGGGTGGCTCATCCAGTGTCCAGTTGTTAGCACCTACTACATAATTATCTTACTGTACATATCTCTGCATGTCTATGTGTAGTCACATGTATGAATATATATATATATATATATATATATATATATATATATATATATATATGTGTGTATATCTGTATCTGCATATATGTGTCTGTGTATATGTATCCTGGGGATGTTGATAGCTTCCACATTTTACATTACCTATGGGAGCTAGACTGTACTGCATGATATGTTACCAATACCAGCCTGACATCAAAGAGGTGGGATGTAGAACTATTAACATCTTGTGCCCATGTCGTGTCAAGACCTGGTTATGGGATCTGCAACACTTGGTAGTGTATTGCAGGGCGGACGTGTTTGGCTGTGGGGGGTGGGTATACCTATTCGTACAAGATGTATATTGTTTGGGGACTCTCAACCCCATTAACGGTGCATGTGGATATATATGATTTAGTTAATCTCCCATTGATATCTACACATGTATGTCCATATATACCTATATGGATATATATATCTGCTTACATATATATTATTATGTCCATATATACCTACCTAGATATATATATATATATATATATATATATATATATATATATATATATATATATATATACTTACATATATGTAACTTGCTGTGTATATGTAGACATATAGGTGTAGACATATAGATGTGTTGATGTAGGCATTTGCATGTATATATGTTCATATTTATTTATTTATTTATTTATTTCGAGTTTGATTACTGGGGAAGTCCACTGGGTCCAGAAAGCCCGTCTTCAGTGGAGGCCCGGGAAGAAAAGCTCCATGAAACAGATTACAGTAAAGATAGCAGTCCAAGAAAAATAGGGTACAACTACAAATACATATCAAATAATACAACGTGTGAGCAATATTATCCATAGTGGAAAAATATCGTGCAGATACATTTTAACAAATTTACACAAAGTCAAAAGCTATTTATAATATTTACAGAGTGTGAGAGAGCGTATGGGAATTAGCTATAGAAGGTTATAGCCAGCTATAAGGTGCTTAGGAACTTAGGAGGATATCCTCCCAGGGGCTTTTGTTAAAGAGTTCTAGGTAGGGAGAATGCAGTTAAATTTCCATTTGGAGGAGAGGTAGGTGTATAGCTGTGTTTTGAAGTTGTTTGTATTTGACATTGTCCTTATTGTGGAAGGGAGAGAGTTCCATTCTTACCTAAGGAGAAGGAGAGGAGAAGTTGTCCAACAGGATGTTTACGTTTGTGGATAGTAATCAAGTTTTGGTGTTCAGATCTGAGAGTTCCATTTGGGGTGTATGGAGGAAGGATGTTGGTTAGAGCTGGGCATTTGGTTGGATTAAATATTAGTCTATGTGCTGTAGTGAGCTGGAGGATGTCCAGGTAATTTGTGAATTCTAACCAGTTGAGGGATTGGAGGGTAACACAGTGATGTATGGAATGTTTGGCTTTGGTGGCAAATTTAGAAATTTTGTTATAACAACTTTCAAGTTTGGAAGTGATGGAAGAGGATAGGTTAGTTAGCGGTGGGGCACCATACAGGGCAGGAGGTAAGAGGAGGCCAGAGTATGCCTGGTAGAAGTAGAGAGGAAGTGGTTGTTCCTGTATAGCATACATAGTTTTTGGTGGGTTTTCTTTATATTTTGCTGAATATGGATGTTGAACTTGAGGTGTTCATCTATAGTTACACCGAGTAGTTTGGCAAAGGGAACAACTTCGATCTGAGAGTTGTTTTGGCTAAGGACTTGGAAGGAATTTTTATCAACAGAGAAAGATTTTGTGGGAGTGAATAGTAGTATTTTAGATTTGTTAGCATTGAGAGAAAGGTGATTTTGGCACATCCAGATCTCAGTAGTTAAGAAGGCAGTCTGAGTTTTAGATAGGAGTTCAGAGAGGTTAGAGGCAGAGCAGACAAGTGTAGAGTCATCTATATATTGGATGACTTTGGCATTAGGAATAGCAGAGTGAAAGTTATTGATAAAGATATTAAACAGCATTGGTCCAAGGATGGACACCTGTGGTACTCCTGTAGGAGTGGGTAAGAAAGGTGAGGTGCCTTTTTTCCATTTCACAGCCTGATATCTATCTGACAGATAACTTGAGAACCAGGAAAGTGTGTTTTGGGAGAGATTTAGGTTTGATAGATGACTTAGAAGGTGCTTATGGGAACTAGTATTGAATGCTTTAGAGAGATCTAGGAGCACTGTGGACAGTAAGTTCCAAGAATCTCAGGCTTGTTTGACAGCTTCTAAGAATGAGAGTAGAGCTGTTATGGTGCTATGTCCTGGTTGGAAGCCATGTTGGGTAGGGGTAAGAAGTTGTTTTTTAGTCAGAAAAGGCATAAGTTGGAGGTGGATGCATTTTTCTAGGATTTTGGAGATTGGAGAGATAAGAGCTATAGGGCGGAAGTTTGAAATGTTAGTGTTTTTGCCTCCCTTGTGAAGAGGAAGAATAAAGATGGAATGCCAGAGTTTAGGGACATAGGATTCCTTTATAGATCTATTAATTAGGATACTAATTTGGAGAGCTATACCATCAGCAGCAGACTTGAGAAAAGAAGAGGGGATGTTGTCAGGTGCATTGGAGCAGCAGGGTTTAAGTTTGAATAGAAGTCTTTTTATGTAGTTTGTGGAGACAGGTTTAAGCTCAAACATAGGGGGAATATTTGGAGACTTAGATGAGGTGGAATGGAGAGATGGGTTGTTGTTGGGAAAAGGTTTTGTTAGGTCAGATCAGATATTGTCTCTATAAAGAAAGAGTTGAATAATGAGGCTAATTCAATATATATAAATATATATATATATATATATATATATATATATATATATATACATATATAAATATGATGTATCTCATTAGATATTTATATATTTACACACACACACACATACATCTAAATGTTGGAATATATTCTCCGTACTGTTTAATGACAGGGCTGAATGATATGTTTTTGAAAACATCAGGGTTATGTATATCTGGCATGGCTTAGTGATAAATCACTTTGTCTATGGTGTGCAGGGTCCTGGGTTTGAGCCTTGCAGAGGCTGTTTATTCTTTTGCTGGGCAGAACATGGGCCATTAGATACAGAGTGATTAAGGCACTTTAAAGCAGTTGTAAGCAGGTTTGCGCATGTTTGCGCGGAGGTAAGCACTGCTAACTTCCAGTTATAGTTTCTTATGATCAGCTGCTAAAATTGCTTACCCAGTGTAGGCATTGCTGACCCCCACGCAAACAGGCTTAGACCAGCTTACTGCTGCTTAAAAGTGCTTACTCCCGTTTACCCCCATGCTAATTTCTTTAAAAGAATAGAAAAAAGGGTTGATAGGAAAGTGATGAAAATTGGCACAAAGAGGGAAAGGCAGTAGGGGAAATAGCTAGGGATGTGCAAGAAGGGTATAGGGAAGGTCCATAGCTGCCTATTTCTGCTACAGCAACAGCTGTGAATATACACTGAACTTGGAGGTAGATTTGTACGCTCAATCCCCTGAGAGAGGGGTGAGGACAACAATAATAAGTTGTGATGTCAATTAGACCTGATTACATGTGTCCAGTGGACACATGTGAGAAATGGACAGCTATGTATGGGGCAAGATATTTTTGTGGGAACAGATTGCCCTTTTTTTCTTTTTTTCAGGTGAGAATGGGATGTTGGCAAGGGGTAGTACGTATATTTGGAGAGGTAAGTTGGGTAGGTTAACAGACAAGACAAACAAGATGCATACAAAGGCAGTATATGACACATGTGGGGGGAGTAAACACCTTGATGGGAGGGGTGTTGGGATATTGGAAGCCCACATGCCCCCTAGTGGTAACAGTGGGACTGAGGTCCTCACTCATGGGTAGTCAACACTGCACCTTCACAGCCCCAAATCTGGCTGTGCTGCAGGCTGAGTTGCAGAGCCAGGCTGACTCTCAAATCATGACATGCGGCCCTCGAGCTGGCATAGAAGATCACCAAACTGCTCGTTGAACGCTCTACACACCACAACCCCAACCTGGCGACAGGTGACAGGTGCCTGTCCGCGCCCACTCCCGGGGGGGTGAGCCCCATCCCTTGAGGCATTTCCACCTGAAGGTGGTGCAGGACCCCAGACATGCTGGTGCCCGGTGCCACGGCCAGCTGATGTTGGACAGGGGGGGTCCGCTATGACCAGCCTTCCCAAGCGTGCTATAGTGTTTAGATTTCATCATCATATATGGGTTAGTAATAGTCAACACATTCCAGGGTCAGGTATAACAGCATGCATAGATAGTCCCATTAACCCAGATACCAGATATGGAACGGCTGCATAGCAAACAAGACACATGCATATATGGGACCACAGTGGTAATAAGAACAGCATGCAGGTACAATGATGGCACCATACCACCATTGTTGGAATAATTTAATGTAGCACATGCATGGGAACCAGTAATATATTTATCAAACAACTGGACATTATCAGAGTCAATACATAGCAGCTGGGGTGGGTATGTTGGTTATTGTTGGAGATATGGTGGGGGGGTAGAAAAAGATGTCAATTAACAACTAGTATATTCCTGCAGTCCACATTACTTTCCTAGTCAGTGCTGTCATCTGTACCTTACAAGTCTTACTTCACTACCCTATAGCCTTACTTTGGACAGTGATATGGCTGATGTCATCATTGCACATGACCCTGTTTTACCTGCAGTACACACCTCTTACCTGGTATACCTGTGGAGGGAATGTTTGTTAACATTAACTGTTTTGACACATACTCCCAGATTCCGGGTTGCTGTTTTGCACATAGCTATCCAACTCTTTCTGCACAGACTCTGACTATGTGTTGACCACATGCTGGTGTGCCTGGACATATCTAGAATATTGCCCTCTTCCACCTTCAGTTACCTGACACACATACACATATATATGCTTTCCTACACAGTTATATTATGTAGCACAGTGTGGGTGACAATGACCAGTGATAATTGTATTATTTAGATAAACTGCAACACTCACAAATCCCTACAATACCAAAGTGAACAGTACCAGTACAGGTTATAATGGCCTGTATTTCTCAGCATAGTGTTCGTATCCAACATACCTGTGGGAGCAATGTTTGTTAGCACTATCTGACTGTTGCCACACAAAGTAACACATTACACATTAGTATTATGCACATACATCTCACTCTGTTACTGTACACACTCTGGTCACAGCTTGATGGCATGGGAGTGTAGATAGGACATACTTGAAATATTACTCTCCTAACAGTTTCAGGGGTTGCTACATTGACATGTGTCTTCTCATGATGTTTGACAATCACTTGTAGCCCCTGTTTGCTGGCTACACATCTGGGATCATCCCACAGATTTACCAGGGGGACAGGGGCACAGGCAGCAGATATGTGCACATATACTGGACATTCTGGCCTCATCTGTACAGTTGTTGGGTATGCATCTGTATGCAACCTAATTCCACTCCGAGGATTCAGACCATGGCTGTGTCTGCTACAACTTAAACACTGTCCATCACAGTTGTGTCTGCCATATAGCTATTGCTGTATATCTCCTATTTACTTTCTGCCTTATTAATTCCCTGTACTTTTGCATTCTGACCTTGTATTACAACACTCATATACAGTTTCCTAGACAGTTATATGTTGTTGGACAGTGTGAGTGACAGTGATGTGTAATACCTCATTATTCAGAGCAACTGCATATCATTCGTGTATTTCTGGGTGCAATGTTGGTATCTGACAAACCTGTGGGAGGAATGTTTATTAACACTATCCTGAATGTTTGAACACACAGTACCAGAGTCCACATTACTATTATGCACATACATCTCACTCTGTTGCTGTACACATTCTGACCACAGCTTGCCAAGTTGGGGTGTAAATGGGACATACGTCGTTTCTTAGTCACATAAGGTATTGGGGAGTGGCTAGTGTGCCAGCTTTGTTCTCATAGCTGTATGTCAATCAGTTGTATTTCCTGTTTGCTGCCTATATGTCTGGGATCATCCCACTGATTTCCCAGGGGGACAGGTTGATAGGCAACAGGTATGGGCTGCTTTACTAGACATTCTGGACATATCTGTACAGGCCTGGTTTGGACGCCCACTCCTAAAATATTAAAAATCAAGCTCTGATGATACATCCCCTTTATGAGAATTGAACTGGCTTCTCCTAGAAGGAACTAAAGAAGTATGTGTAACTGCTGCTAAACCTCTGTAATACCATATTTATCTAAAAGCCTGCTAGGTTTTCAGTACGCTCCCTTTCCAGGAAAGCCAGCAGCCAAACCCTTCTCAACTCTGTCCCCCCATATTTCTAGCTCCCTTAGTTATACTAGTCCCCTTCTCTCCTCAACATTCTCAGCTCAAGGAATTTACTCTGGTGGAATCACAGGTGCACTTCTAGCTTTTGTCCACTACTCTTGACTTCCCACATCTCTCACTTTACTTGCTTTACTATTCTCTACAAGTTCTAATTTCTTTTTTTTCTCCCTCCTTTTTCAAACATCTTTGGCCATTCTATCCTTCTAAATCCTTGTCCCCTGTACTTACCTTCTCCAACCAACATTACACTGATAGGTTCTCGCTCTGATCCTACCTTCCTTGGCTCTCCTAACTCATACTGTCTCTACTTGTTCTAACTAAACTTTTTATAAACTGTATTATGTGTCATACTTTCAAGCTTTGTCAAGATTTAGGACCTCTCAGTACTTATACAGAAATGTTTTCATTACCAGTATTATATCTTCTGAAACTTTCATCACCTGTCTGTACTACTTGAAACATTATGCTTTAAGCTGTATCACTTGAAAATATTGTAATATAACCTAAAACCTACTTGTAACCTTGTTTCTCAAGCCATACTACTTGAAATGTCTTGCTCTAATTTGTTCACTTGTAAACATTGTAATCTAATGTAAAACCTATTGTAACCTTCTTACTGGAGCTTTTCTCCCGAGGACTCCATTGAAAACGGGTTCATCTTGGCCCAGTGGACTATCCTGGTAAACCAACTGCAAATAAATAAATAAATAAAACAAATTGTGGGATACGATTCTGTATGTAGACTACTACCACTGGCAGGATTCGAACCGTGGCTGTGTGTGCTAAAAAACTACAGTTCACATTCCAGTTACATGTGCTATTCGTTTTTTGTTCTCTGTGTTTTCCCTGTTTACTGTCTATGAGTCTCTCAGTTGTACTAAATGGCCTCTGGGGATTACACCTGTCATATACAGGCATTCCTACACATTCAATTTATGGTGCACAGTGTGGGTAACAGTGCTTAATAATACAGTACTATTACATGATTGCATTTCTACATTACCGTATGATACCAGGATATACACATGCAGTCCAGCAGTTAAACCTGTTTTGTCAGGCTATTACACTTTTATTAACTTACAGACAATATGAGATTCTTACTGCCATATTCTCTAGTATATGCAGTACTTGCCTTGAACAATACAGGTTTTATACTAGCAATTAATTTACTACTACTTTTATTTTTATTCCCTATGACAGTAAATGCATGGGTATTACTGACCTGCCCCGCATCGCAACCTCACCAGGCGACTGATGTGGCCTTCCTGGTTCACAGCCCACTCTGTTGCAGCTGCGGGGGACATAAGAGGAATATTTAGCCATACCTATCCATGATATACCTGAGCTGGCAATTATTACACACATACTGGGGTGATACTTACACATGTTTGGAACATTCCCTGACACTCTAGCCTCTCGGAGCCACTCCTCCAAGAGGTCCCCCTTCCGCCGCTTCAGGTAGGCATAGTGGTGCCTGACCTGCTCACCAGTTCGGGGAATGCCAATGGCACTGGTGAGGTCACAGGCGAGATGGTCCCAGGCTTCTGCCTTATATTGGGAGCCCTGGTACTGGCCCTGCAGCAGTCTCTGAGCATGGTCTTTAACTAGGAGTCCTGCCATGACCTTGGACTCCTGGATGCACCAGCACTGCACCCAGAAGCGCACTCCTTCTTCTCTTACTGCCATAGTGCCTGCAAGGGGAAGCTACAACCAGTTACGAGATGATTCCCGCCTCTTGGGTTTAAGTAGGGCCGATTTCCTGCACTTTTCTGTGATTGGCCGGTTTTGAAAAGGCTAAGCTATGGGCAAACCTGCTTACCTAAGGTTGGCATTGTTTAAAGGGGTATACCACTGGGCACAATGAGTTAGGTGGTCTACACATTGCTCACACCTCCTAAGCTGGCCTGTGCAATGCTTAGCATTGTTTACATTAGACTTTCATTATAATGCCTTTTTGGCATTGTGTTATTATTCATTACACCTTATATGTATGCCTGGTATCCACGATTAATGTGTACGTACACTCTGTGGGGTCCTTGTGTTTTATTGGGGACTTCAACACTCAATTACAATTACACCTCACTTCTGGGCTTACTGCTCTACTCCAGTTCACACATTTCTGTTATGTAGTGGGTATACTGATTCCTTTCACAGGTTCAGTTTGGTTAAACTATGGTGAGGACTTGTTTGCTACTACCTCATTCTTCTGTACTTCTGTGATGGCTTGGTGGATAACTACTGGGACTATGGTGTATAGGATCCTGGGTTCAAGACCTGCATGGCTGTTTATTTTGTTGATGGGCAGAACAAGGGCCATTAGATACAGAGTGATTAAGGCACTTTTGAGCAGTTGTAAGTGAGTTTGCATGACAGTAAGCAATGCTAACCTGCCGTTACATCTGCTTACACAGTGTTAGCTTTAGAATTGCTTAACCAGTGTGGGCATTGCTTACCGCCGCACAAACGGGCTTAAGCCCACTTACTAGTGTATAAACATGCTTACCACTGCTTATTTGTGCTTACACCTGCTTACTATTGCCTTATTCATTATGACACTGAAACCTCATATGTGCATTTACTGCAGTACTCCAGTTCATAAATATATGTTATTTAGTGAGTTATGCAATTAAATATTACTCATAACGTGCTTTGCCATGGAAAATGGAATCTGCTAAAGTGGGACTCAAACTGGGAATGCCTGCTCGTAAGGTGAATGCTCTGCCCACTACACTATTGCTATGCTGCTTTATTTGCATATATCTTCCTTGTTATCCTCTTCAGCCATTTAAGCTGCATTAACCATAGCTAAGCGATGGGGACACCAGCGCACCTACCATTAGCTGTAATTGGATTTTTAAAAGAAAAAGGGTTTCTTCATTTTATTTATACATTCTGTTGCTGTTATACACAAGGGGGACTGTTGCTGGGGATATGCAGTCACCTGTTAGCGGTCTCGCTCATTGCATACCCCTTTCTGCTGTTCTACATTGAGGGGGAATGTTTATTCTGAGAGCTCTGCTCTCAGACACGCCCCTGTACTCTTACATGCTCTATGTAAGCCTAGGAGCTCGGGCAGCGCGCCTCATTAATATGCATGGCGCGCTGCCGTCCTAATCTTAACCGGTCTCTTCCATGCAGGACTAAGGTCATCCTGCATGGGAGATTAATAAATCCAGGGGCTTGTATATGTATTTTCACAGGTAGATGCTAAATACTGCAAGCTTTCAGCTTGGGGGTTTACCTGGGATAGAGTCAGATGATAAGAAATAATGTTCATTCTACAAGCTATCCCCAGCACTAATATTTGAGATATTAACTTAAGAACTCTCTGAGAGAGGGCATTCTGTCTATAGCCTGTCTTTGACCTAATAACATCAGCTAGAGAATATATTCACCACATCTGCTTTGCTCTAATTAAGTAAATTTATTTAAGACTGTCCTGCAATGTTGTTTTAAATATTTCCTGTGATTTTGAACTCTGATGTTAGTGCAAATGCATATTTAGTATTGTCTTGTTGTTTTATTATTTATTATTAAATATATTTAAACCTTTCATTGTGGCTGGTCTGTCTAGAGATATTTAAGTTCTGGGAGTACTTGCATATTTATTTGGTGACACTGTGTAGGCCACTCCTAATAGCCTTGGTCTTGGTCAAACTACCATTTGTATTGATAGTAGCATTACATAGTAAGATTGGGCACCCTTTTGTTAAGGGCCTTAAAGTAGCTGATAAGGAGCTGGCTGGTGGCAGTAATAATTACCTTATAGTCTGGACAGAAAGGGGGCATAGCTAGTAACCCTGTGCCAGCCTTTCCCAGAAGTGTGTATGTCAGCTACTTGGGTAGGGACACGAAACACTAGTTGGACAGAGAGTGTTGGAGATCTTGGCCACTCAGCTGAGATCTCAACTCTATAGCTGTGCCAATGGGGAGTCTTATTATGGATCTGGAGAAAGAGGGAGAGGCCAGCTCTGGACTGACTGTGGTCTCTGTGTGCTCTAATGGGAAATTGCACTTGATGCAGAGTGCTGCATCTGAAAATACTGTTTGTATACCTGTCATCCTTCCAATGTACATCCTCACTGTTGCCAGTGGTGAGGATTGAGAGTCCTTGATTACTGGGCCAGTGGTGGGCCGTCACATAACATATGCAATCATTTTCTCTAGTAATATAGTAGGGTTAAAGGTCAGTGTGTAATATTATAGAACATTCCTGTACTGCTTCAACAATACACTGCTCAGAATCTCAGTACAGTTCCATTGTAAACTTTCTTTTCTTTAATGGTGGTAAGTATGAGCATGAATTGTTACATGATGCATGTGTGAGCTGAGCTACTGAGTGTTTGTTCTGAGATAGGCCATAAACTGGCTCATATAAGCTACCACAAACTGGTTTGCTCTTTTCTTTACTTTTTCATATGCCTGCAAAACTAATGCTGTCTATAAGCATACAATGTTTCCTTACTCCAGTAGGTAGTTAGGTCCATATAGAAACCACTCCTTACCCCTTGCAAGAATCACATTCCTCTTAGGAAAAACATTCTTCTTTTATGCATTACTTGTTTTTCATGCATTTTGACATTACATGTGTTTTTTTCCATTGCAATCTGTATAGGAGGTCATCATTAAATCAATACACTGATTCTGTTTTTATTTTGTTTTAGTTTTTTTACACTAAATGTTACATTTTTAGTTCCATGATTCTTTCTGTCTATAGGTAATTTACAACACAGTTCTGCTAGATTGGTATTGCTGCTGTGCTGTGATAGGGAGATGTCCTGACACTATGTTTGTTTATATTTCATTTCACAATTCTTTTAAAGAAAAATTTTAAGAAATTATTGATGGTGTTGGTATGTTGTAACTGCAGAGGTGCAGCAAGGGAATCTAGTGCCTGGGCCAACATTTCCATTATGTGCCCCAGACACTCCCTGGCACCAGTCCACTTCCAACCCCCACATCCCCAGTCCCCCCTCCCCTGTGGTAATAAGTACTGTTCTGAAATGCCATAATTGCACTTCTCTGACAGAAGCTGTGACATGGCGGGTGAGGATTTCTTCTTGACCTGTGACATTTTGTGCTGCACTTTATAGCAATGGACAAGTAATATGCTGTTTAAAAATGATATTATGAAATACCTGAATTGTACTTATTTGCCTAGAGATATGATGTTCAGGAGGTTCTGACTGGTGCTGTGACATATCTCTTTCTCTCTCTATGCTATGACATTGGACTTTATAACAACAGAGAGCTAACGTATTATTTAAGAAATGAATACAGCACCCACAATATGAACAGGAATAGTGCACTAAGATTGTCTCAAAGGTGACTTTCATTACTTTATTAGCAGTAACTTCAGTCATTCAAAATAATGACTTAAAACCTTGCTATATTCTGCAGTTGTCTTAGTGCAGAATGTCAAAAAACTTTGTAGTTATACCCTACAATTGACATCGTTTCCCAGTGGCTCATTTAATTTGGTTCCTATCCCATAAAGATTTTGATCTTGTTTCAGCTTGTTTTCATTGGATTTCAGGCAATTTTTACAATATACTGTACTAATTGAAGTAGATCTGCAGTAAATAACTCCAGTAATGTAGTACAAATAAAGGCCATTTAATCATATAGTAGAACATATCTATACTCCTCCCAGAACATGCTGGTAGACTATTTCAGTGCAGGAGTTCAGAATCTCAGAACCTGCTATCCTCACTTTGATATCAATATGAATGCATGTCAGTTTCTTTCCTTTTTTTCTCATTGTAGCTGTCACCTGCCACCAAGGATTCTCCTAACTCACCAGGTCTACTGGGCACCTCTTGCCCTCACCAGACTTGCTCCAACCCATGCTCGGGGCTGGTGAGGAGACTGAGGGTCATGCTCCAACACTGTATTGCTGCTGAAGAGTGTTTTTCACTTATGCCCTAACATCTCTCCCTGCATGCACTTTTTACTGTCTGGAAATGGATGTGCAATGTGGAAATGTTGATGCATTGTCCTTCCTACCTGCTGACTCAGTCAATGTTCCCCAATGATTTCCCTGTAGGACATCACCCCATCTGCTTGTTCCTAGCTTCTACGAGGGACCAACCACAAAATGCTCCCAACTGCATGCCCTCCACCCTAGGATGTACATATTCATTCTTCCCTGCCAGTAAGCCGCTAATCAAACCTGAGTCACCTGCGATGTAATCAGGGTCTAATCAATCTAAATCATGGCACTGGCCTTGGGGTCATGTGGTTCCACATTGTGTTGGGTGGATCATTTATTGCACCTTTTGTTGTTGTTTAGCCATTTAGTAGAATCAAACTCTTTGTGACCTCACTGAGTGTAGCATACCAGGCCTATCTGTCCACCATTCCTTCTTTAAGTTCTTATAAATTCATATTCATTACTCCATTAATTCTGTCTGTCTATCTTAGTTTTGGTTGCCACCCTCTTCTTTTGCCTTTATCCTTTCCCAGCATCAGGGCATTCAGTGAATCCTGTCTTCACATTATATGACCTAAATATTTCAGTTTTATGACCTTCCAGTGAACAGTCTGGATTTATTTAAATATTAGCTGATTTGATCTTCTTGCACTCTATGGAGTTCTCAGAAGTTTCCCTACAGTTGAAATGAATACATTTTCCAGATCACCACCTTAATTATTGTCAGTGTCTCGTAGCCATAGATTATTACTGGGAATTCATATGCTTTGACTTTTCAGACATTTACTGACAATATAATGTCTTTGATTTTTAGAGTCCTATCCAAATTTGCCATAGAAGCAAATGTACATACTGTGCATTTAGATAATACAAGCTCCCCTTGTAGGGGCACGTTTCTGTACAGGGCATGTAGTGCCTGCAGGTATATATGGTATACTTCCCATATTGTTCATCCTTTGTCTAAATGCAGGATTGAATTTGATTTTTTATGCAGACTGTAAATCTAAAAATGATATTTATTATGCAAAATGTACAACATGTAAGTCATATTATGTGGGGAAAACTAATTGCACCTTCAGAGAAAGGATTTTAGAACACATTGGGGATATTAAGAACAAGAAGATGACAAATGCTTTGGCTAAACAACTTTGGAGATTGTTTCTGAAAGTTTATGTGGTGGTGATCTTTGCAACAAAACAGAGCAGAAAACTCAACTGGATCCTTTTTCTGTGAGTGGACAGGAGTCCAGGTTTAAATGAGTGTATCTCTTTAAAACAGAGGCACCGGAAGATGATGAGAACTGGGGGGGGGGAGGGTGAGAGGGGCACTTAGTGATCTAAAAAAGGCAATTTTTTAAAACTATTTACTACCACAACATAGGTTCACTTGGAGAACATTTTAAGCTTAGCCAGTTTCACTTTTGGTGCTTGATTTAACATTTCCTGATTGGTCTTACCTATCCCATGGCTGTTAATTGTATATTAGCCCTAGTGAGAATAAATGTGATCATACTATAGATAATCTGAGGGGACCCATGTAAGGATGCAGCAGTTAGGAACTGCCTCTATCCATTAGTGGCATGAGGGGCAATCCTGGAGTACATTTTCTGTTACCCATCCTTAGATCCAAGTTGCATTTGAATGTGGACGGATGGGCTTTGTGATATATAGCCATCTCTCCACAACATTCAGTTTAGATACCTGGACTGAGTATTTCTGATGCCATTTGACTTGCTGATGTTCAGTAGGTCCATCTGTATTAGGTCGGAGGATGCCTTATATGCCAGACATGTCACCTCTAAGCACTCTTGTAGGATACTGAGTATAGTGATAAACCTTTGAGGTGGTCCATGCAAGACCTATTGTTTAGGACTTGTATCCTTTTAGTAAGGTATCTCTGTGGGTATTCCAATTGTTGCATGGGTCTGGACAGATACATGCCAAAGTAGGCATTATACAAAATGATTGACCTAATGAGGGCTTTGTAAAGGGGGACAATAGCATCTCTAGATCTAGTCACAATCAATTTGTTTATAAGCTGTGTAATACAGAAAAACTTTCTTATGATTCTGGGCACATATTGGTCAAACGTTAGGTCACTGTACACACAAGTTCCCAAATGCCAAACAACTGGGTCACTTCTTAGGGGGCATTGTCAATTTGGCAGTTCCCTGGAGTAGATGACTTCCCAAAGGATATGATAACATATTTCTTGGAGTTTAGTTTCAATTCATGATTCTGGCACCAGTCATTGTTTGGGACAAACCTTCCTGCATGATGGCTAAGTCATTTGGGGATTCAATAACTGCTCCTAGCTTGCAGTCATCTCAAACTTAGTCGGCCAAAGCCCTTTGGTATTTCCTTTTACTTTTGAGATGTGTATGCCAAACAGAAAAAGTCTCAGCACTGAACCCCTGGGGGACCCCATTGGTGACTGGTCTCTTCCCCTATTTTGATCTCCTGCATCTTGTGAGTAAGCATACATATATGCATTCTTTGATTAACCTTCCTAATTGTATTAACCTGATTATATTAAATTATATTCTTTGTATAATACAGCACCACTTGTTAGAATGTGTTTTAAATTTGTAGTTTGGAACAGTCTTCTAATAAGCAATGAAACAAAATGTATGAACCAATAATGACAAAACTACCCATTTCAGAAAATTTCAACCATAAAAGGCCACTCAAACTTCTGTCATTATAATCTACCACTATCAGTAAATATGAAAAATTTCTGCAGAAGTAAGTCATCTAAATAATTCTACATTAAAGGGATCTGTAACTAATGAAGAGGTTGCTGCTAGCAAACAGTTTTATATTTCATTGTTTCATCTACAAATAAAGTGCCTGTTGCCCTTGAAGAATAAATTGCCTAAGCTACATTAAAAAAATGATAAGCTAGTAATTTTGCAATGGGGACTGGATGGCAAACTGATAACAGAAGAGTAGTTACTAGTTAACTCCTCCAAAGGAGAACATTCATAGGACTCCAGCATCCACTCCCTTTAAAGTACAACACAGTACAGTATCAGCGATCCATCTACATACTATGGGAGTAGAACCCACAGCCTTCTGCATCAAAAGCAAGTAAACTATATGTTGTGCTATTAACAATGCAAATTACTTAGCATAAGTAGCACTAAACTTCTCTTCCCCTGAAGCTCTCAGCTCCTTGTAATATCCACTTGACACTCAACTAAATCTCTCAACTTCGCAGTACAAGAAATCTGGAAAAAGCCAAAAGTTATTTGGGGGGGCAAAGGCCCAAAACCAGGACACATTTTAAATATTGCTTGTATAAGCTTAGAAAGTTACTAAAATAAAGTGTTATGTGTTACCATGTGTTTCCTGAAAGATAGAAGACTGAAACTTAAAGGGCCATCATTCTTTAGTGAATTCAGTTCTCACTAATTTGCCAGAAAAACACAAATTTTAAGAGGAACAGACCAAAAGTATGAGCAAAATATTTTGTGAAAATTTGGACAGTTGAGAGCTATGGACTCAACTTCCTGAATCACAAGTGGTGGTATGGGTGGCGAATTCAGGCTCTTGTTTGAGCCTGAGTATCACTAACCACCAGGTATACCAAACTAGGGCATTTTACACACACACACACACACACACACACACACACACACACACACACACACACACACACACACACACACGCAGCATAACTCCTGCAAATAATAGAACAAAACTCTCCTTACTGGCATGACTCTGGCTCTGGCTCTGGCAGCACTGACAGAATAACTCCTGTAACACAGAGTAATAAGAGAACAAGAACAACTAGTTTAGTTAAACTTCTGCTCGCGAATCCATGTTAGCGTGAAAACTCCACTTCATTAATTTTTCTTGACAGGTCTTGCAACTGTAAAAGTGGGGGGTTCCCCCTCCCCTAGGCTCTATGGTTCCGGCACCCATGCTTTAAAACCTGTATTGAAAGCTCATGGTCTGGTTCATTGACTGGCTTTGCTGCGTGTATGACTTTAGCATTTGAGCCAGTGTATAGATTGGTGATTTTAGTCCTGTTTTATTCCTTGTTTGTGATTGGTTGGATTGTGTTTTTATGAATGAATGGATTTAGTAGTCTTTACATGGTCTGATGAAGGTGCTATTGCAGTGAAAGTGCTCACCATCCTATATTGTTATATGTTTTTATTAAAGTTTTCGTGTGTTTCCTTTAGCCATGGTGGTCGGTTATTTTCTTGTTGATTGTACTGTTCTTAATATACCACCCTTTATCTCTGAGTATTTTTGTTTTTATTTCTGTCCACCCTTCATCCCAGATTATAAATATCCCCTCCTACTAGCCCACCCCAAACACACAGCCTTTGTACACTGTGCCAGATCCAAACCTCATTAGGCACATTCATCTCTAACAAATGCTCTCCATCTGCTAAAGATATTAAAATAACTCTTCTAAACAAATATAGCACAAGTACAAAATCACTTATCTTTGCAGGTTGTCTAAATACAAATATCGCAAATAAGTAGTTACCTATCCTTGCAGTTCACTTCACTATGACTTTGACACTTTAGCAATCACCAAATTTTGGCCTAGGGAAGGGGATTGCCCTTCTTCCTACATCTTTCACAACTGCTTTATTGTTAACCATTAATTAAAATAGGTGGTGGCACCTTGCAATTGGTCAAAGAAAACAAACCTTTATGTCTACCTAACAGACAGAAGCAACCCCAGTGATGAAAATGCTCCAGACTGGCTTCTTGTTCAGTTAACAATAAGTGACCATACATAACTGTGTATTATAGTCACAGGCATCCCACCTCTTCCATTATCTTCAAAAGGCTGCAAAAGTAATCGCATATCCTATTTCCGTTCTCATAAACAGAACAATCCAAGAGGGAACTATCTCAGACATCTGGAAAGTGTCCTACATTATCCCTTTACACAAAGGTGGCAACTCTATCGACTATTCTAACTATAGACCAATCACACTCCTTTCTCCATTAGCAAAAATTATGGAAAAATGCATACACCAACAACTTCTAAATCATCTCTCCGTACATAACTTAATAGCCAACTGTCAACATGGCTTTAGACCCCATCATAGTACTACCACTGCTCTTCTTTCCTTTATAGACACCATCAATAGGAACCGCAACAATAACCTTCTCTCTTCTGCACTATTTATTGATCTTTCTAAAGCTTTCGACATGGTTAACCACTCTATATTAATCAATATACTCACATCCCTTTCCTTTGACAACCTTGCCATTAAATGGTTTACATCTTATCTTAGCAATAGACAGCAATCAGTTCTTTGGGAAAACCAAACTTCCTCTCAATTACCTGTAACCATTGGTGTCCCTCAGGGCTCAATTCTCAGACCTCTTCTTTTCACCCTATTCATTAATGACCTACATCTAGCAATTCCTCAAGCAACCGTCATACAATATGCTGATGACTCTACCCTAATTTGCTCAGCATCTTCTTCTTCAGCACTTCTTTCACTTACTCAAAGCATTTTCAACACTGTTGAAACATGGTTTTCTAAACGCTACCTTCTTCTTAATGCCAAAAAACTAAATTTCTCCTCTTCAACCCCACCTCTCAGTCCCCACCCCTTGATTTCACCATTTCATCAAATAATGCTACTGTCATTTCCCCTGAACCAACAACAAAACTATTAGGAATAACTATTGATAACAATCTCTCTTTTGATCAACACATTAACAACACTATTAAATTAGTAAACAGAAAAATTGGATCCTTATATAGAATTAAACCCTACCTAACTGCTTCTGCCAGAGCCATTATTGCCCACTCCCATCTTATGTCTACACTTCTCTATGCTTCTCCTATCTTTACCAACCTTAAGAAAGCCAACCTTAACAAACTTGCCACATCCTATTACAACATTGCCAGATTTGCTACTGGCAACCCTTATAGAACACATCACTGTGTGAACCTGAAACAACTAGGATGGGTGGAATTTCAAAACCTTTTGCTTATTCCCCAACTCAATATTGCCCACAAACTACTCTACCAGCCCAATAAAACCCCTATTCTTTCTCAACTTTTAATCCCTTATAATAATCTCAACTCTCTTAGATCTTCTAAGAAATTAATGGCCTGCCTTACAAAGTCCAATAACTCAGCCGGTGACTCCCTATTCTCTAACACAATTGGTAGGAGCTTGAATATGCTACCCAGTGAAATCACTCTACTCGCATCTTTACCACTCTTCAAACAAGAAATTAAGAACTACTTCAAAAGTCATTGGCTCTGTTCCTGTATAAAGCCTGACTAATCTTCCTACCTACATCTGTTATGCTCCTCCTCAATTATCCTCCACTCTCTCTTTTTTCTTTTTCTTTTCTTTTTATAACTTTTTTTCTTCCTAACTCATATTATCCTTTACCTCTCTTTAGCTTATATCTAACAGGTCTTTTTTGCTTCTTTGCCTTTACTGTTTTACAGTCCTCTCTTATATGGCTTCCTTTTTTATCCTCTTATAGTAATTTTGCTCTCTTTCTCTGATATTTATCCTTTTGCTAACCTCAAACTCACTTTGTACAACGGCTTGTCACCCTACATTTTCTCACTGTCATCTCATCCTTCAACATGAATCTTTGTCACTCATACAAGTTAAAATTTTGATATATTTTCTTAATTAAGTTTTTATTTTGGCATTATATTGCCATTTGTTATTATTGATATTGCTTTTTGACTGTATGTTTTTTTTCCCTTTTTATGTGTATTTCTGTGTGGAGCTTTTCTCCCCGGGCCTCTACTGAAAATGGAAAGATATCCAGCTAGACTAGCCTGGTCAACAAATGTAAAATAAAATAAATAAATAAATAATGTACCTTAACAAGCTGCATTCTAAATCTAAAAAAAAAATTATCTTATTGGGTGCTTACATCAACTGGAACAGCAAAACAGGTCAACAACTCAGTATGAAGGGCATTTTATATTGCTCATTTCATAAGTCTGAGCATTACAAAAAGAGGTTATAACACCCCTGTACTCCTCCCTCATCAGGCCAATAATAGAGTACAATGCTCTCTTTAGCATGTTACTTTTCAAACACCTGCAGCAAGTGGAGAGACCACAAAGGTTCATTACAAAGAAAACTCAGGGTCTTCAAGATCTGTCTTATGCAGACAGACTGAAATCATTGTCACTTTACTCTGTGTTGCACAGACTACTTAGAGGTGACCTGTGTCTTGCATATAGAGCATTCTCTGACCCAGCTTTAACGGAAATGCTGCACATTCACAAGTCAAATGGCATACAAGTCACTCGCTCAAAGGACCTTAACCTGGTATTCGACATCAACAGAACTTGCTGGAGAGACAGATTTGTCTCACAGAGATTGCCCCACCTTTGGAACAAGCTTCCTATTCATGTTAAAAAAAGCCCCTCGTTGGCCTTATTTAAGCCTAATTTGGATGACTGGATGGATAACCAGAAATTCACTCCGGGGATTCCAGCTGTGTTCCTCTTGGACAGGGTTAACTAGGTGCTGATTTTAGTGCCTGCTTGAACCAGACACCCTTGGGAGCATGAGCTGAACTAGGCTAGGCTTGTAAGGGCCCTCGGTCTATTAGCCTAGTAACCTCCTATGATCCTATTATACCTTATCTTACTGCAGTCTTTCATAAGTAGTAAGTGAATGTACCAGGCCAAATCCAATAAAAAATAACATCTTGACCTTTCCTGACATAATATTTATAAACTCACCTTGGACATGTAGAAACTGCCACACCTAATACCTTTAGCAGCCTCATCCCACTCTTGCAATTTGGTCTTTCAAGACACACAAGGTGCTACCCATGTTTGGTCAGGGGAGGCTATTTCCTGAGTGAAAGGAAACACTTTTACTTATGGAGATTGAATGAATTATAACCCACTGGACTGCTGGCTGGCTCAAAGACAGGACCCAAGAAATCAGGATCAGTGACCTCCACCAAGAGTATCCCAGGAGTCCATGCTGGGGCCTACTCCTGTTTGTCATCTGCTTCTCAGAAGTCAAGGCTAATATTCAAGACCTCTAGCTCACCAAGTTCACAGATGACTGTAAAGTGGGAGCTATTATAGATTTCCCTCAAAAACACCAATATTTTACAAGAAGGTTTAACACAGACAATTGACTGGTGCCAAAGCCATGGCCTAAAACTCAATGCCAAAAAATGCATTATAATGCCATTTGGGAAACTGTCAACCCAAGTTAAATACTTCCTTAATAAAACATTACTAAGAGCTGACCTAGCAGTAAAGGATCTGGGAACATATGTAGACAGCAATCTGGCAATTGACCAACATTTAAATCAGATAGTAAGAAAATCATTCTATGTCATCCAACTTATAGGTAAGGGTATGGCATCCAAATCCAAGGAAGTTATAGTACCACTGTAGTTGGCCCTCATCAGACCTATTATTGAATACAATGACCCCTTTGATATGTATCTAACTAGACACTTGCAACAGCTGGTATACCAACAAAGGTTTCTCATCAGGAGAATTCAGGCATGAATTATCTGTCCTATATTGATCCCTTAAAGGCTCTGTCACTGTTATTCAGTCTCCTACAGTCTGCTGAGAGGGGATCTTTGCCTGGTTTACAAGGCTTCCTCAGATCCAGCATTGATGGATCTGTTGCACATGTGCAAAACAAACAACACCAGAAATGGGAGATCAAGGATTTGAACCTCGTTTGTAATATAAAGAGAAGAGAGACAGATATGTATCTCAAAAGATCCACATATCATGGAATAGGCTCCCCATCCATGTAAAAGAGTTCATCCCTGAAGTGTTATCTTAACTAACACCCCCTCGAATCTTTAATTACATGCCTACTAACCTTCTCTCCCCCATATAGATGCCCATGATACTCAGCACCTAAATGATTTGGGGTGCACTGCTAGGCTTGTAAGAGCCCTATTAGTCATTAGTCTAATAACAATCAGTGAACCTATAAGTTGGTATGCCTGCATAAACAAGCATGTCCTACAGCTGCCCTAGATATTTTGGTAATCCTACTTAACTCAATTATCAATTATCTATTTCTATTCAAACTACACATACTGACAGTAATCACATTCCCCTGGAACAACATTACCATCAAGAAGAAAAGAAGGGTTTGGGGCTAATAATGTCTGGCAGGTAGCAAAGAGGAATAAAGCTATGAGCTGTTAATAAGTTGCTTCCTGTGGTCTAGGGTTTGATTCTGTCAGCCTTTATTTGCCTACTGTGTGACCTAGAGCAAATCACTTAACCAAGCAGTACTTTGGGGCAATTAAAAATTGGGCTAGGCTCCTCCATAGTCTCCTGAACCACAAGCCTAGTAACTACCTATAAACTCATTTACATAGCCATACTATCATACCGTGTTGGTTACTGCTATTTTCAGATATAGCTAATGAACTGCATCCAGCTGTAAAAGTGTATATAGTAAATTATACTATTTGTTTCTATCTTAGAAAGACATTTTTCTACATTAGTGGCATTCTGCAGTTAGTTCTTTGCATAAGAAAGTATTACGATTAACTAAAACATTAGATGACTTCAAAAATCATAGCTTCATAGATTTATTTTTAATTTATTTTTTTATTCAAATGGGTAGGTAAGCTGACCTACTGCCCCTTTATATTCACAACCCAGGCTCACTGAGCAAGAAGAACACAATTTGAGTTAATCTTAGTACAGTTTTGATACACATAATATTGTAATAAATGCAGATATAATATATGCAAAAAACATGGCATCAACAATAATATATCCTAAGTTGATGACTTATTTAATTAATACTAGAGAATAACAAAATATATCCTAAGTTAATGACTTATTTAATTAATACTAGAGAATAACTTAAGTATTACACTATGTAGTATGTGTTGTAGTACAGCAGTTAGTTATGCCCACTAACCCAAAACTTTTAAGGAACTCTATCAAAGACATAGCATGATTTAATCCAAAAATGAACAACTTGTCCTTAAACAACAGTTTCATCCTTAGCATCAAGAAATATATCTGCACCAAATCTCTCCAAATCAGCCTCCTACCATATTTAATAAATTAAGTTAATAAATATTACCTGTGGCAGGCACCATTTTTATGGCTACAACCACCCTTGTCACTATCAGTTAACTCTGTTACCTGATTGTTTCCAGCCCCCTCATAAGTGCGACTACCAGGGTCTCTACCCACTTCGCTCCCCACCCTGCCCCCTATTCCCTCCTGCCCCCAGTGGTCCCACCTTTATAACACTCACAACCCCCTCCCATCTTTCCAGTAGCCAACCACAGCGCTAACCCAACACTACCTCCTCCATCTTCCCACTACTATCACACCTCCTCAACTAACATGTACAAGCATACCTTACCTATGCTCACTGCATGCACTCTCCTTGCATATCTTACATCCTGCCAAAGCTCCATCATTCCCCCACTCAACCACTACCACTGTAGTACTACTCACACCACCACTCATGTCTCACCCTCACTCAGCTCCCCTCCCACCAACTCAGGAAAGATCCCTATGCACCCCCCACATATTCTACCAACTATATTACTTAAACATAAAGCATCCCTACAACTTAACACAGTAACCCTCCCACCATACCTATTACCCAAAGAGCACAATCATAAAGTTTCCCTTATAAACAAACACATTCAAAAACTGAGAAAATTAATAACCTCATGCATATCTAAACTAGCCCTAAGTGGAGATATCCACCCCAACCCTGGCCCTACCATCTCCAACCCCAATCCTCATAATCAGACTAGAAACCACAACTTCTCCCATATTACAGCCAATAGAAAGCCAAGTGACTTCCTTCTACTAAGCCTAAATATTAGAAGTATATCCAACAAAGTCCATGAACCCCATGCCACCATAGACTTGTACTCCCCAGATATAGTCATCCTGACAGAAACCTGGCTAAAACCTCACATTACCAGTGAGCAAATACCCCCTACAGGTTATGGCATACTTAGAGTAGACCGGCTAAACAAGAAAGGAGGCGGTGTAGCTATAATATTTAAACAGCATCTAAACATACAGATCTTAAAATCATCAGCTCCACAAACAGGTAATGAAGAAATAATATATACCAACCTCAAAATAAACCAAAACAAAACCATCAACATAATTGGATGCTACTTCCCACCTGGCCAAAACATCCCTCCACTAGAAAACCTCCTCAGCTGGTCTACCCACCATCTCCCCCAAGAAACTATCATTTTAGGTGATTTCAGTATTGACTGGCAATCCTGTTCTGGCAACCATCCAACCCATCATGTAAACCTTCATGGCTTCACCCAACTAGTCCAGTCGCCAACCAGGATAAATAAAAACTCCAGCAAGCACACTACACTGGACTGGATACTAGTCAGTAAGAGCCCCCAGTCATATATAACAGGCTGCTTATCAGATAACCTCAGTGATCACTCCCCAACATTCCTACTCAAAAAATACCTATACCAAGCTAAACCTGTCATCTACCGTCAAATCGTAAAAACTAAACTTTAACCCACTCACATTCATCTCCTCCCTCAAAGAATGTAACTGGCATCCTCTAAAGTACCTCAGTCTTGATGACGCAGATGAATTTTTTAATACTACCTTCCTGAGCATCCTTAATTACCATGCCCCCATAAGACTTTCCAGAATCAAAGCACAACCCTCCCCATGGCTACAGAAAACCACTAAGTCAGAAATTAAAAACTGGGATAAAGCCTGGGAGCACTGGCGCAAAACCAAAACCCCCTCAACTAGACAGAAATTCCTAGAACTACGCAATAGAGTCAAAAAGCTAATAAAACAGGACAAATTCCAATAATACCAGTCTGCCCTAGACTTCTCCCAACACAGCCCCAAACAATTCTGGTCCTCCATAAACTCCATCCTCCACCCAGGTAAAGTCAGTACCCCTCCTCCTAACATCCCTCACTCCTCAGAAAATATTGCTACCTCATTCAACACACACTTCACACAAACCATACTATCACTAGCTAAACAACACAACCCCCCTCCTCCAACCCACACCTTCAACTAGTAATCTCCCCACTGCCTTCTCTTTTTCTCCTGTACCTACCTCCAACATAAAAAAACTCTTAACTAAACTTAATCCCACCAGAGTAGCAGCAGACAACCTCCCAAGTGAATACCTACAAATCGCAGCTGATGCTCTGGCCTACCCAGTATCCATCTTGATTAACCGATTTCTGTCAGAAAGTTACATTCCCACACTGTGGAAAGTATCACATATAATTCCCCTCCACAAAGGCAGACCCTCCACAGAACTAACCAATTACCGCCCCATAGCTATTCTCTCTGCACTATCCACAATACTAGAGAGATGCATACACTCTCAGATCTCAGACTACCTCCTTACTAACAACCTCCTTTCCAATACTCAGCATGGCTTCCGACCAAACCATAGCACCACCACTGTCTTACTCTGCTTTACTAACACTATCCTTCAGCATAAAAACAATGGCTATCTCTCCTCTGCTACTTTCCTAGACCTATCTAAAGCATTTGACATGGTCCCACACAAACAACTTATCTCTGTCCTCAATAACCTGTCCTTCTCACAATCAGTCACCACCTGGTTTCAGAGTTACCTGTCTGACCACCAACAATCCGTTGTATGGCAGAATGACATATCTCCCCAACTACCTGTCTCCATAGGGGTTCCCCAAGGATCCATCCTTGGACCCCTGCTCTTCTCTGTTTTCACCAATAATCTAGTTTCTGCCACCAAACATGGCACACTCATACAATATGCAGATGACTCAACCATCATCTGCTCAGCCCAGTCCCTACCAAAACTGCAAAAAGTCACACAGGAAGCCTTTTCCTCTGTTGAAACTTGGTTATCCGATGCCCAGTTAATACTCAACCCAAACAAAACTAAACTACTCATCTTCCAACCCACCAAACATACTCAAAACAACTCTCACTTTAACATCACAGCAAAAGACAACACCACTATATACCCAACTGAACACACCAAATTGCTAGGAGTGGAAATAGACAATAAACTAAAATTTGACATTCGCATATCCATGACCATAAAAAAAAGTCCACAAAAATCTAGGAGCGCTATACAGAAATAAGCAACTTCTCACCAAAGCAACAAAGATTTCAGTAGCAAATTCCCACCTTATCTCCACCCTACTTTATGCCTCTCCAATATATACCAACCTAAGGCAATGTGATCTAAACAAGCTAGAGACCTGCTACAACAAAATTGCCAAATTTGCCACAGGGGCATCCTACCGTAGTCACCACTGTCTCTCACTTGCTGAACTGGGCTGGCTTGAACTCCCTCACCTCCTTCAATGGTATCAACTCTCACTCACCCACAAACTAGTAAACCATCCACTAAATGTCCCATCCCTCCAGAATCTACTCCAACCCTATCGCACCACCAGACCACTAAGATCCAGCAACAAAAATCACTTGCATATCACTAAAGCCAATAACTCTGCTGGTGAAGCTCTATTCTCTTCATAGCCAAATTATGGAACTCCCTCCCACCCACAATTACCTCCATACCATCATGCACCCACTTCAAAACTTTACTAAAAGCGCACCTAAAAACATGTTGGCTATGCCCTTGCAACTCCCATTCTAATATCACCCACCCCATCCAACCACTACCTTTCTTTCCACTCCACTAACTACCTTGATTATAGCAAGCTCAGATGCTCATAAGCCAGTACTTATTATACAGCAGGAACTTCTTCTTGTAACATTTATTAATGTCTGTTATGTACTTCACAGATAAAGATTCTAGTTGTCTACTGATGTACTATGTTCTTCATCTGTAAATATGTTGTAAGTAATTGCTATGTACATCGTTAATCGCTATGTAATCCAATGTAACTACTGTCTGTTTATTTTAACTGTGGAGCTTTTCTCCCTGGGCCTCCGCTAAAAATGGACCTACGTCCAGTCAGACACTCCCGGTCAACAAATATAAATAAATAAATAAATTTAGTACACTTCACCCCCCCCATACACATTCAAAACAAACTCCCAACCACCCTCTTTTTCAAAGCCATCTGCTCCAAAACAGTGAAATAATTTCAGAAAAGTTACAAACTAACAAAACTTCCAGCTTTTGTACCTTTCAGTCCTAATAGTAGCCCTAGTATTAGCTAAACCCCTCACATACATCTACAACTTCTCAATGAGCACAGGACCAAGGTTACCTTATTTCAAGCATGGAACTGTTATACTTCCTCCCAAAACTCTCTCTCTTTCCTTTGCACATGACCACAGACCCACTACAGATCTATGTTCCATATCCAAAATGTTAGAAAAGTTAATTTAAGAGCAAATGCTCAAACATGTAAATATAGTCTACCACAGTCATAACATGTATTTCACAGTGGCTGTAACATTCATTGTTATTTAATCCATAACAGATTCAATTTCCACCTAGTTCAACACAGAATGATTTGCACATTGACACCATTTTCGTTGACATTAAAAGAGCATTTGAGACAGCTGACCATCCTTTTCTACTCTATAAACTGCAAACTACAATTTTTTTATTAGCAAGGCTTTCTAAGGCTTATTTGACTTCATACTTTGAACTAATTCCAAAATGAACTCTAGCAGAGCACCCAGAGTAATGTCAAAAACATTTTGCCTGACCTACAGCCTTTAAAATCGATGCTTCACTGGGAGTCAGCAACACAGCATCAGTGTAACTGCTTGGTTCAGAATGTAGTTACAGTGTTTGAGACTATATTTTTAAATTTTTGTGGGGAGGGGTTAAACCCAGGTTATACGTGGAAACTGAAGTTACTTGGTGCTGGTAATGCTATCTAAAATTGTATAGTAATAGAGAAGAATGTGTGATACTTGTATGCTTATTTTGGGCTGCTTAATGACCATAGTAATCCTATAGTTTTGGGATTATTGTCTATGACTGACATTTTCTACACAAGGCAGTTTGTAGCAGCTTTTGTTGCCATGTACACACTCTAGGACTGAAAATCTTCATGTGTTGCCTGTTTGATGCTTAGTCAGATATGCAGGCTAGTTATTTCCCATTTAGAGTGTCACTACTGCTTGCTAATAATGCTAAGAGACATTGCAAGGTGATTCTTGCAAAGTTGTAAGAATAATATCAGTTTTAGCTTGGCAATTCATATTACTTTGGTATTTTGTTCAGTGTACATCTAATTTGTCTCTGGTCCTGGAATCTTGCTTTGTACACCATACCAGAATTATAAGTATGGCATTTCTAACTGTTGCTGAGGCTTATGGCCTTTTGCTGTTTTACTGAGCCATTGTATCTACTACAGTGAGACATTAGGGAGCAACAAAGTAAATTGTGGTGGTTCTACTTGTTCATTCTTTGTGCTGGTAACCAATGTAACTGATGAATTACTGGTGGGAAGCATTCTACCTATGAAATATGGTGATAATTTAAGCACTTCAGTGCTTTCTCATAGTTTATTTTGTAATAATAGGGCTTTTATTATGGTGAAAAATAAATGATCTACTATACTGAGTCTTTGCAAACATAATGGGCATTATGGGAGGCACAGTGGTGCAGTGGTTAATGTCGCCTCACAGCAAGAGCTTCTTTGATTCGACTGTCGGTTGGGGTGCCTTCTGTTAGGAGTCTGCATTCTTGCGGGTTTCCTTTGAATACTCCAGTTTCCTACCAGGTTATAAAGACATGCGTTTGGAGAGTTTTTCCCTGGGCCTCCGCTGAAAATAGGTTCTGTCCTAGTTGGACTTTTCTGGTCAACAAATGTTAAATAACTAAATAAAATAACTAGATAAATAAAAATAAATACAACATAGCTCCTCATTCACCATTATTTTCTACAAATGAGAAAGATAATAAAATATATCTCCTCAGTGCATTTGCAGAAGGACTGCCAAATCTCTTTGCATATGGAAGGAAAGAGCAATGTTATACTAAATGATGAACATTGTCTCATCTTAGAACTGGTAGAAACCAGCGTACTGAAAGACAGCAGGTTCAGTCAAAGAGACTTCATTTGATATGCCAGTAATTTAGCAGACTTAATTGCTGCTTTGGAAAAATATCTATTTCAATTCGGCTCTTCCATTTGTAAATTACAAAATTATATTTCCTGGAACTCTGTGTGACGCCCATCCTCTGTGCCAGTAGTAAGAAAGGAGCCTTAGTCCTCACCACTAACACCAGCAAGGGGTGTTCACTTGGAACAAAGATAGATACATACAGTATTTCTAGATGCAGCTGTCTACACCAAGAACAAGTTCCCTTAAGAGGACACAAGGAACACACTTCCATCCTGGGGCTGGGTTTCCTGTCTGTCTCACCAGGCCCCAAATAAGACTCCATACTGGCCACAGTTGTAGAGTTGAGTCCTCAGCTGAGTGTTCTAAGCCAAGTCGCACACCACTCTCTCTGTGAAACCAGTGCTCTGTGTCTCTGCTCCAAGTAGCTGATACACACACACACACTCTTTGAAATTTGATTTTCACACACACACACACACACACACACACACACACACACACACACACACACACACACACACCTAGGAAAGGCTGGGACAGATTTACCAGCTATGCCCCCTCTGCCCAGATTATAAGGTAGATACTGCCATCAGAACACTCCAAAGCCAGCTACTCTAAGTCTCTTACAAGGGTACCCAATCATACTGAGTAAAATGAATACTAATACAAATGGTAGTGTTTAACCAATGCAGCAAGATTTGCAGAAGCAGCCACAGTGTCACCAAATTGATATAAGTACTCTCAGACATTAAAATATTCTATAAAGACCAGCCACAATGAAAAGTTTAAATTTATTTAATAATAAATAATAAAAGAACATGAAATACTACATATCTATTTACAATAAACACCAGAATTTCAAGTAACATGAAATATTAAAAATAACACAGATGGATAGATTCACACAGATACAGAAAAACAACACTTAACTAATCTCTCTATATTTTTCTGATGGATGGTGTGGGTGAATGATCTTCCTTCTTGTCAGGTTTCAAAAATAGACTGCCCTGAGACTTCTGTCTCATCTACTATTAAAACATTATTTCAGTCCTGGATTAAAGAATGCCATCATGTACATCTGGTTATATGACTTCTGGTTCCCACACTACCCCCTTTACTAGAAACTGAACCAGAATATTGTAAATATATGTTACCATACACACACACACACAGAGCTTCACTAAGATGTGTTATAGCATCTGGAAGCTATAAAACCATTTCAAAAACATCCACGCTTTCAGGGTAGCAATTAGTTCACCCCTAAGGACAATACAGTAAGATTCCTAGTCCTGGTTTTCACAGACATTTTGTCCCTGGCTGCAATCAGAACTGTAAGATACAATCTTTATGGCCTAAACCAGGTAATTTAATTTCAGACTATTTTTTCAAAGTTAGCTGGTCTGGGATTTACTTCTTTTCTTCCAGTATCCTCTGTTACAATATATTCATTTCAACAGTTACAATACAGTCTTGACATACAAGTGTATTTCTCTTCTGTTCTGTAGGACCCACTGTTGGTACATGTTTAACACAAGCAGCTTTACAAATACATTTTCAACACAAGCACCTGTACAAATCAGTTTGACATACAAATACTATATATTTCTTTACAACACTCCAGCTAGCTATGCTGGCTGTTACACATCCACTGCCCTACTTCTCCTGGCATAACGGGCAATACCTCACATCATCACACTCTGCATTGAATTTATCATGTTATCTACTATCTCCATTACTTTTTGATCTCCTTTCATTGTCCAGTTTTTAAAACTTCTGGAGATAATCATTCTGCCTTCTTAATCTTCTTTCTGTTAAGCCCATGACGCGTATGCTATATAGTGTAAGATCAAGTTTCCAAGGAATGAGGACTGTTATAAAACATTATCCAGTAAGGTGAAAAGATTAAATTCTCCTCCCAAGAAAATGAAAAATAAATTATTATCTCTCGAGTACAGATAAGGAGAGAATATCAAATAAGAGGACTGGTTAAGAATATCATGTTATGAAAACAAAGAAGAGGTGATTCAAGAACCTATCTGCTTATGTGATTGATATATCTTACATCTTGCTCTGTACCACCCCACTAAGCTGTATCCCCCATAAATAATCTGCACTTAGATGCTCAGTGCAGCTGATGCATTTTGTATTCTATTAGCAGCCAGAAAGCAAAACCTGATTCTGTGTAAATGCTTCAGTATTAAAAAAAAAACTGCTGACTTGAATAAAACCAGACTGGAAAGGTTTAATGTATCACCAGAGATTCAACATTTCATCCAATGTGGCATTAAGTTCAGAATGACATAACCTACAACTGCATTTTCCTTGTGGAATGATATGGACTATAATGCAAGTAACAAATTGCAGCTTTCATATTTATGTTTATTATTCTGGCATAGCTCTTATGTAGACTATGTAAGTTTATTTTCAGGTTGTAATTTTTATCTATGACTCATGCTACCAGTTTAATACTTTGCCTTATGATTTGTTGTGTGGACTTAAAAGAAACATTAAATGTGTTCTACAGATGGTTTCCTGTTAAGAATGCTCTGGGATAATTATATTAAGGGTTCCCTACCAGTTTTTTCCTGTTAAGAATGCTCTGAAATAATTATATTAAGGGTTCCCTACCATTTTTGCTGATTTTAGTTTAACATTCAACTTTGATAATTTTTTGAGTCTAACCTTTACACCCTGTACATGTATGGTAAACTTTCAGCTAGATGAGTTCAGCTGTTGACATGGCTTATTTGTATCATCATCATCATCAACCCCACCTTTCCCAATTTCAACCTGGGGTTGGGGTGTCATGCCAACAGTCACCATCTCTCTCTATTCATTGACACTGTTCTGTCTGCTTCGACACTTGTGCTTCACTGTCGTAGGTATTCTGTCACACAATCCATCCAACTCTTTGCTGGACACCCTCATTTCCTCATCTTCTTCCTGTCTGTCCCAAATCTTTTTTCACCAGGATGTCTTCTGCATTTCTGCACATGTGCCCAAACCATAGTAATCGTTCTGTTTAATCTTTTCTGCAATTGAAACTACTTAGACCTCTGCTCATATATCCTCATTTCTTTGTCTGTCCCACAATGTGCATTCTACCACCCATCTCAGGAGCTTCATCTCGACCACCTCTAGCTTCTTGAACTGCTCTGCTTTTATTGCTCAGGTTTCTGTACCATGCTGTAGTACTGGTTGCACCACTTTTTTGTATATCTTACTTTTCAGCTTCTTTGGCATTCTTCTGTAATACACTACATCTAACACTCTCTGCCAGATGGCTGCATCCCCTCTGATTCTAGCTTTGACCTCCTCACTCAGACTTCCCTTTTCCTCAACCATCCTCCTAGATACTTGAAACTGTTAACCTGTTCCTCTATTTTCCCTTCTAACTCAGTTCTCAGCTTCTTCTGAACCCAATTTGCTGCCATTATAATTGTCTAATCTGTACTCAGTTTCATCCCACGTGCCTTCTGTTTTGCATTCCATTCCTCTATCTTTTACTGACGTTCTTGCTCAGAGTCTGCCTGTAATGCCACATTATCTGCATTCAGCAACTTTGTTGATCTGTCCTTTCCAACCTGTTTGCTAATGTAGTCCATCACCAATTTGAACAGCAGTGGGCTCAGAGCTGAACCCTGGCGCACACCCTTTCCCACTGGGAAACAGTCTTTGAGACTGAACACTGTTCATTTTTGAGTCATTGAGTTCTTGTACATAGCCTGCACTAATTCTACTAATGTTTCTTGGACTTCAAACCACAGCAGGACTGCCCAAATCAGCTTTCTTGGAATCTTGTTATATGCTTTCTCCAAGTCTGGGAATGCCCAGTTGGACTCTTTTCTCATCTCTAGCTTCTCAGTTATTTGACCCAAATTTGTGCCAAACTGGCAGTTAATGATACCACATATACTGAGCCTGTGGACACTGCTAACCTGTTAGCCAACAGGTTCTGTGAAAACTTCACTCCCTTGTCCCCACCACATGTACCCCATGACATCCCTACCAACTGTCCTCTACCTTGTATCTCTGTAGAGTAAGTCATGAACACTCTCTCTAAGGTCAAAAACACAGCATCTTTGGGACCTGGTAACATCCCAGGCTGTGTTCTACATGGGCTCAAACAAGTATTAGTGACACCACTGGCTACTAATTTCAATCATAGTCTAAGCACTTTCTTCGTCCCAGCTAAATGGAAAAGCTGTCCATTAACCCCTTGCACAAAGATGGTGCTTCCATTGACCCAGGGAACTATAGACCTATTAGCCTGACTAGCCTTATCTGCAAAGCCATGGAGTATATCATCATAGACCTTATCAACAAAGATAAAGGTAATCCCCAAACACTTGACCGTACTCAATTTGGATTTGTCAAAGGGAAATCATGCCTGTTAAACCTGGTGAATTTCTTCGAGACAGTCACCAAGGCCCTTGATGAGGGGAAATCTGTGCATACAGCCTACCTAGACTTAACCAAGACTTCTGACACTATTCCCAACTCAGGCATCACTGACATACACACCCATCTAGGTATAAACCCTTATATCATTAGATGGGTCACTAACTGGCTCAATGATAGAACCCATATAGTCAAAATAGGGGAATCCACCTCCAACAGCAGACATGTATCTTGTGATGTTCCACAGGGATCAGTCCTGGGACCTGTACTGCTTGGAATCTATTTCTCTGAAGTAGAAGCTAAAACTAAAGGTCTATGGTTGACAAAGTTTGCTGATGACCGCAAACTGGGAGAGGTCATAAAATCTCCAAAAGATGTCAGCATCCTACTAGAGGGTCTTACACAAACAAATGATTGGTGCTAAAGTCATGGCCTTAAACTCAATGCAATAACGTATCATCCCTTTCAGTAAAAGTGATGTTCCTAATTACCACATCAATAGCAACACCCTAAGTACGCACTTAGTGGTGAGAGACCTGGGCACACAGGTTGACAGCAACCTTACCTTTGATCATCATGTATCCACAGTGGTAAGAAGGGAATTCTAGTTTGCTTATCTTATAAGTAATGGCATTGCCTCCAGCAAAAAAGAAGCTATAACCTCCCTGTACTCTTCCCTCATCAGGCTAATAACTGAGTACAATGCCACTTTTAGTATGTACCTTTCCAAGCACCTGCAGCAATTGGAAAGACCACAAAGGTTCCTCGCAAGGAAAATTCAAGGTCTTCAGCATCTGTCCTATGAGGATCATCTGAAATTGCTGTCACTTTATTCTGTTTCATACAGACTACTCAGAGGCTATCTCTGCCTTGCATATAAGCCAATTTTTTACCCTGCTTTATTATAAATGCTGCATATCTGTAAGTCAAATGGTACACGGGTTACTTGCTCTAAAGGCCTTAACTTGGTATGTGACATTGATAAAGCCCACTGGAGGGACAGATTTGTCCCTCAGAGGTTACCATACCTTTGGAACAAACTCCTGCTTCATATCAAGCAGAGCATCTCATTGGCCCTCTTCAAAATCAATCTGGATGATTAGATGGGTATCCGTAAATTCACCCCAGGGGGTTCCACCTGTGTCACTCCCTCTTGGACAGGGGAGATAGGTGCTGATTGTGGAAATAAGGGTAAAACTTGGCTATACTTGAAAGGGCCCTAGGGTCATTAGCCTAATAACCTACTATGATCGTATGAGCTGTCTCACTGCAAACATCTAGTCAGTTCTGATGCATCCTGATCTGAATCCAAACTGCTTATCTCCCATCTTACTTTCTACTACTCTGCGTATTCATTTACCAGTCATCCTCTCCAGAACTTTCCTGCAGTGTGACAGGAGTTTAATACCTCTGTACTGCCCACAGTTGTGAATGTCCCCTTTGTTCTTGAACACTGGCACTAATATGATTATTCTCCAGTCATCTGGGCTACGCCTTTCTCTCCACACTGCTATGAGTACCCTCAGAAGCCATTTCTCCCATATCTCACCTAGCATCTTTATCACATTTGCTGTGACCTCATCTGAGTCTGCTGCCTTCCTTATATTCATTTTCCTTAGTGCTGTTCTTACTACTTCTCTGGTGGGCTCCTCCTCTTCTCTCATCATAGGCTGTTTCTGGGACAGTACAGCTTCTGTGGGGTTTTCTTCATTTGGAAGCTGCTGGAAGTAGTCCTTCCATCTACCATTGATGTCCTGTGGACTGGTGAGCAGGTTGTTAATGGCATCCCTTATGAAGGGTATCTGACTATCTTCTTTATCTGTCTGTCTTTGTTTACAATCTGATACAGCTTCTTTGTCCCATCTATTGACTTACTTTCCAAAAGCTGGTAGAGTGCCTCTGATGCCTTGTTCTTTGCTATTGCAACTCCTCTCATAGACTCTTTATTAGCTAGCCAGTATTCCTTCCTAGTGCAGTCTGTCTTTTCTATCTCTCACTTTTTTCTGCATGTCTTCTGCCTTCTGCATTCCACCACCAGCTTTCCTAGTGTACCTTATTTCCATACCTGGCTCAGAGGCATATCTGTTCTGTAGTCCACACATATGCTGTCTTGAGGCACTGTCAGTCTTCTTCACTCCACCTATTTCCTCCACTTCTTGAGGTGCTAGAGCCTTGAGTAATTCTTTGAACTGTTGGGATTTCTCTCCAGTCAACTTTCTGGTCTTCAGCCTGGTATCTGACCTTGTAGCCTTCTCTGACCAGTGCTTACAGCTGATTGTGGCAACCAGTGGTTTATGCTGTGTGCTGACTGTTTCACTGGGGATGACTTTGCATTTACCCCTGTGCCCTTTCCTTACAAGGAGGAAGTCTACCTGACTTGTATGTTGGCTACTCTTGTATGTGATCTTCTGACCATCTCTCTTTCTGAACCATATGTTGGCTACTATCAAGCCATTTATCAGACAAAAGTTTTGAATAGCCTCTCCTTCTTTATTCCTGTTGCTACACCCATGTGGACCCAGGCAGTCCTTATATCTTGACCTATTTGCCCCAATATGTGCATTCAAGTCACCCATTATTAACACCAATTCATGTTGTCCTGTTTTATTTAGTAGGTCCTGCAACTGCTGTCTGAATGCACTCTTTTCCATACTATCACAACCTTTCTTTGGGGCATAGGTTGAGATTATGGATACTGCCCTGTCATTACACTGGAGTCTGATTGCCTTGAGTCTGCCACTAATTCTGATGACATCCCTCACTGTCTTCTGAAGATTCTCCTTCACCACAATACCCACACTATTTCTAACCTATCCTTCTCCTGAATAGTAGACTCGGAATCCGAAGCCATGTGGCTTTGCTGCACCACCCTTCCATCTTGTCTCCTGGATATGTAGGATGTCCAGCCTCCTCCTTATCATCACATCATCCACTTCCAAGCTGCATCTTGACAGTGTACCTACATTGAGTGTAGCAATGCTTAGTTCATGTTTAACAGGTTGATTCGTTCAGCTTTCACTCAGCAGAGCTATCCCACGTAACACAAGCTCGCCAGTCGCTTATTGACCCAGGGCTGCTTTGCCTTATGGTGAGCTCACACTGGCCAATAGGGACACATACACCCCTCCCACTGTTAGCATGGGTCCCTGGCATAGGTTAGAGTAGGCTGGGTCCTCAACCCACTTATCACCAGCAAATAACCCATGCCCATTTAGCGAAATTAGTCAACACATCTGAATCACCCAGAGACAAATTGTATACCCAAAGCAATTATGATGGTATTACCTCATAAGTATCCCTCTAGCCTGTTAGTGTATTACTACTACTATTAAGGTTATCTGGGTGGATTAATGGCTAAGGTGTTTGCCTTACAAACACAAGGTGCAGGGTTTGAGTCTCACAAGGGATAATTGGCCAGGCTTGAAATGGCTTGCAAGGGCAGTTAGCTTAGTACTAAACTATGAACCTATAAGGAATTACTGTTACACTGCTGAAACTGTGCACTACAAACCTAACTATCTACCATTCATTCAGCTTGTTAGTTAAATCCTATAGTGGAAGTTTTAGGCAAACCTTGCACAATAGCATGTTTGCTTTATTTCTGGGAAATTCATGTGTGTGCGCGTGCACATGTGTGGTGTGCGTGTGTGTCTTTCAGGTGTCTAGTACTAGAAGAACATAATCTAAACATGCTTTCCTAATTCAACCTCATGCGTCTCCTATAAAGTAATACTTGAGTCATTTTGTCTTTTTAACGCTATGGTTCTCCATCCCGTTTCAGCTTCCACACTTATTGAAATAATTTTTAGTTAATGTAAATGTGATATATATATATATATATATATATATATATATATATATATATATATATATATATATATATATATATATATATACCATATATGTAGAAGCTATTGTGAATTTGCTGATTCTTCTAACACACTATGGGTGGTTTATATGCCCTGAATATCCAGTGGTGTGTTTAATAATATGGTGAGACTAAAGATTAGTTGGGATGTGTAAGACTGGCCTCCAGTATGTTGCACCTTCCCTGCATAGTTTAACAGTGTTTGAATGATTGTTTAAAATGTCTTGTGTTTTGTTGGCTTTCTCCATCCAGTTCAGAGGACAGATATTTAGAGAGAATTGCAGTAAACTGTTAGATTCAGCTTTAGACTTGGGGTGGTTAGGGGATGATCATAGCTGAGCAAGGACATCCATTTTATTTCACTTTCATAATCTGTAATTTAGTGTATGTGCCACTGTCTCAGTTTCAACTCCATAACAATAATTCTTAAGGAAATGAGGTGGAAACCATGACTAAAACCATGACTAAAACATGAGATTAGATGGCAATTTATGTCTTATCAACAGGATATTCTTTACTTTTCAAAAAATTCACTCCCCTTTGATCAGCTGGTTAGTTTACAGCTAAGTAAATATGCCTAGTGGTAATGATTATGATTGGTTACTTGGTGATGATAAATGCAAGCCTAGACTACTTGTCCTGTGTACAGAATGGATCAGTGGTATATTAGAATTGAGCAAAACTGATATTTCTTGCTAACCAACTGAATGCAACTGTATATATCTTAGCTGGAATTTTTTCTAATCAGAGGAAGACGAGATTGGTCAAACTGGTATTAGAGATGCCTCATTTTCATTTAGCTCCATCAAGTGGCTGTAGAATTAGGTTATAGGTTGGGAGGCTAGCATTGCAAGTGTTTGTTGTTATTACATTGCACTGTTGAATTGCTTTAAGATCACCCTCTGTGAGGTTTGGAGCACTGTATGTGTCTGACGTCTTTGTACATTTATACTTCTCAAAGTCTAATGCAAGCATGTTTGAGCCTTTATGAGGGGGTAGTCAAGTAGGTAATGTACTGGAAAACTTAATGAGTTACTTCATATTTATTATTAACATTGCTGGCGGCTGACTTTAAACAGAATATAAGAGAGTTAATTGTTTCATCATTGAATGTGCATGGTCTATAGATGAGTTCAAAAATAAACTTTTTTTTAAACGTCTGCTTTATAATATGAATATTGATGTCTACATTATTGAGGAGACTTGCATATGGCCCTCACAATACAACTCTAAAGACAAAATAGTCTCACTGTTTATCTGCATGGACAAATTCACTTATAACGCTGGTGTTGCTATCCTAGCCAAGAAGAATTTTCTGTTTCAGACAGTGCAGGCAAAGAAAGATGATAAGGGTACTGAATGTAATACTCTCTTTCTAGTCTGTTCTATGATTTTGGCACTAATATGCCCTGTGTTCTTACAGGTCTAACTTTTTCAAAGACCTGTTCTGCAATATTTGTTTATGTACTTTAAGGGAGTGACTGGATCCTTAGCTTTGGGTAACACTTGGATAAACTGGGGGCTTTAACTCTACACAATAAATGCAACACTCTACAATACACAATTGTATCAATGCTCACAAGCTTCTCAGTGTGAATCAAGCCTTGTATGCTTCTGGAAAGGATAATGCTTTTCACAGCTTATTAGAAATCCTGGTAAAGCATAGATTTTTCTTAGTTCCAAACTGTTACCCGGATATGATTTCAAATATTTATAGAACTTTGAACATTTTCTGATCACTCTCTCATTCATTTGAAGTTGGTGATTGTTCCTAAGTCTTGGTTATTTTTAACTGGAAGTTTAATCCTTAATCTCTTCAAGGATCAAGAATTAAATGAGCAAATCATTTTGCTAGTGCAAATCCTGTTTTTTTTGGAACAGTATGATAATGATGTACTGTTCATTATCCAGTGGGTTACTTTCAACTCAGCTTTAGGGACTATCTTTGTTAGTACAGTAATATATTAAAAGAAATATAAATGTTAGAAATTACTGTCAAGAAAATGTTGGAAAACTGTAAGCAAATCAATATCTGTCATCACAAATAATATATTGTGATCATATAAATGATTAGAAATACTGCTCAAAAAATCTCGAGTCCCTCAGTAAATATGTTTGTTGTTCCATAAACAGCTTAAGCTCTGTCTCAATAAATCTTTCCAAAGGCTAGTCATAAACCCACCAGCATCTACAGTAAGGAGTAATGGTAGATCTGTAACAAGCCAGCCTCCCAGTTAACAAAGTAAACTAACAAAAAGAAAAGAAAAGTCACCCCCTCTCTGCTTCTCTCTTTGGTGAGTTAGATGGAAAGAGATTATGCTGAATTCATCAGTACAGAGTTGATAAATACAGGTATCCTCAATGCAGTGTGTACAAGAGATCCAACATGCTTTGTGCATTTATGTTTTTACATATCATGCATTTCTAAGAGTTAGCATGAGGAAGGACAATAGCAAAGGCCCCTAGCCACAGTATGGTTACAACTCAGTCCTATCATCCATGTTTGGACAATAAGTAGGAACAAATAGGTGTTAAGCTATAGGTAAGGCTCTAGTTTGCTGAAGTCAGTAGGAGGGGACCAAAAAAGTAAAACACTCATATCTGGGAGCCATTAGCTAGTAACATTTTAGTAATGTTTGTTGCTGAGCTGTGCAAACCCCAAAGAGGAGTTCCATGAACTTCACAAATAGTACCACAAAAGGAGTACAGTTTGCAGATTTGATTGGGCTCTCAGTAGACCCCTAACTCTGTCTTATTACAAGATCAGTCAAAATTCAGCTTGGCCCCAGTTTCCAAATATATGAACAAAACTCAACTACTTTCATCCTTTTGACGTTTTGGGTATTCGTTTTGACATTTTTGTTCCTCAGCATTTGGAAATTCAAGGTTTCATAGTGGATCCAATGTACACATTTTGATGATTGCATATTTGTACTGTCAACAAAGATATCTGGACTTATTATAGGTCAGCTGTGAATAAATTAAATAGTCTGGAAGCAATTCAACTAAGCCGATTCACTAAAAGTTATCACATTATTCTTCATCCTGTCTTTTCCTGCTATATGCAATAGTAACAAAAGAGCTAATTTTCAGTATCTCACATGATTAGTATGATAAGGTGTTCTGAGAAGCAATTAATTAATGTATTTTCTTCAATTTTATTAATTCTAAAAATGTTTAAATATTAACACAGTACAATTCAAGAGAAAAATCTCTATCAGCAAATTCCATTGCAATGTATTTTAATGGCTCCATAGCCTCAGCCCTCTCTGATACTCTGCCTGCCACATATTTTAACAAATGGCAGTAACACATTGCACTGTGCTTCAGGGCGTGTTTTACCATACATCATCCTTCTGCACTAATTTTTGTGAAAACATCTCCTTGGCCTTCCTGTCACTTAAATGGATCTGCTGTCCGTATGGTTGAGGGACTACAAATAAACTAGAAATTGATATCAACATTTTATCAGCCAGATTATATGAGTGTCTGACATATGATATATTGCATAAAAAAGGAGAGCTGCAACAAAATGATACCGATCCAAAATTACCACTACATGAAGAAAATATGCTGGCGAGATAAGGTTTGAAAATGGCTATTTATTTGCTTAGTATAATTTGTCATTAAAAGGCGATAAATTTATTTTTGGAATGAGCAGTACAAAGGATGGCTGTGCTTACACCCTTACTTGATGGTGTTAGGGTGATAACATAGCCCTCTCTTCTAATGACCTAATGCTGAATTTTACTAGCCACAAACTGCATTGGTATCAGTTTTGCATTCATGTCTAAAACTAACCTTAGTCTTGAGAATGAATGTAGGCAATGGTGCAGTGTTGACTGGCATTATTAGTTTCATTAATACAGCTGCTTATTGTGATATCAGCAAAGACTACAATATATATGTATATTCATAGTGGTGCTAAATGTGGTGTAATCAAACTGAGTACAAATAGGATGGGAGGTTGGCATAATGATTAAGGTGTTTACCTTACAGACACAAAGTGCAGGGTTTGATTCTCACATTAGGTAAATTGGCTAGGCTTAAAATGGGCCACAAGAGCAATTAGTCTAGTACTCACCCATAAACAAGTCTACTATGTAGGTGACTAATAAATTCCCTCTATTATAATACAATTAATAAAAAGACAAAATGATAAACTTTAGAATCCTTACTCCATCAGTAGTCACTTGCAGAGTGCAGAGGCAACTCTGATACTTCTGTATATTATAATTACCATTAGTTAAAATGCATCCTGTAATGTGCCATTCAGTCTCTGACCACTTTGTGCATATCTCTCAACTGTCAGATTTTTGTCTCATATTTTTGGTCTGGTCCTCATAAATTTTTTTGGTTTTCTGGAAAAATCATTGAGGATTAAAGTCAGAAAGTAATGACAGACACTTGAGGTTTAGGCTTCATACCCTTCAAAAAATCATGCTAATGGAAAAAACTGTTACTCTATCAAATTTCTAAGTTTGTATGAGCATTATTTAAAAATGGTCCCTGTTTTTGAGCCTTTGTCCACTCTTTATTTATGGCTTTGTCCAGATTTATTATGCTAATAGGTTGGTGGGTATGAAAACAAAGAAATCTGAAATTCTACCATTAAGTTGACTAGTTCCCAGTTCTGTCAGTGTAATATTACTGGCTGCTTAAGATTGTTAATTTAACTTGCCTTGCACCTCAACCCCCCCCCCCCAGTGCTCGTGTGCGTGCACACACACACACACACACACACACACACACACACACACACACACACACACACACACACACACACACACACACTACATGGTTCCTGGCTCAAGACATAGCATAGCAATGCAATAGCTGTAGCAGTTTTTCCTTAAGTGAGAGAACAATGCAGCACAAATTAATATTTTTATACATATGTCTCCTTTGTGTTCCAGCTTTCATTTTGTAACTGCGTAAATGTTAATAAACATATATACCTATACAATTAAAGTAAAATAAAGTTTTGTTGCTTTAAAGACTTATGCAACTGAGAAAAATATTCAAGAATGTAAAGAATTGCTGGTCAAATGTCAAGTTTTGGAAGCACAGCTGATGGAAAAAGAAGACACAATAAGAAACTTAAACCAATCACTTCAGAACAAGGTACCTAATAATTTTATATTAATATAATTTTGTTTGCTTGGATACATCAGCACAGACTATGTTTTTATTGTGAACATTTGCTGAAGGGGCTCATTCACTGGTTATTTTTAAAACTGCCTTTTTTGACACATTTTACTTTCTAGCTCCATCCAATCAGAAATAATTTCTGTACTGCTACCATTAATCTATTTTGCAGCAACTGAAACAAGTCAGGATTCTAGCTTCCTACAATGCAATTTCTCAAAATCTCTGTTAAAACTTTATTTATAATTTGTATTTGTGTGCATTATTTGCTGGCCAAGTTGCCAGCAGTATAATTTGAGATGGGATTAAAAAAAAACTGACGCAATATGGCATAATTGCAGCATTTATCTCTTCTTCTTGGGATTGAGCACATATCATACAGTATCCATGCTTTTAGATGGTGGTTGCAATTATGCATTTTGTGTGGACAGAATATGTGGTTCTTCTAAAGATGCACTAAGCAAAAATGTAGTCAAGAGTTTCCATTTTGTAGTCACAGTCTCAGATTGCTGCTTCTCAGACTTTTATAAAGAGTGAATACATATTGCTTAAGTTTGTTCCTATGCCCTGCATGCACATTTTCACCTGTTGCCCTTTACAACCATAAAAAAGATGTTGACAAATAACTAAACTATCCCTAAGCAAGTTTACATTTTTTTTCAGATTATTACCCTTCATGCTGTCAAAAACTGAGTTCTCACCAGCTACTGAAAAAAAGTGCTCAAAAACAACTGTTTTCAGTCTACTTTATTGGTTGCCTGGCAACCATAGGACATTCAGTGTTAACTAAAACTGCCACTGTGCTATTTGGAACACCTTACAAATTACCAAAAAAAAAACAGCCCCTTGGCAGCATGAGTTCCAAATGAAAATAAAATAGCTTGTGTGGTGTATAAATATCTAAGCCCCTTGATGGAGAATAACCTCTTATTCAAAGTCTGTTATTTACAGAAAAAATCAAGGAGCAACTAAAAGCAAGTTAATTTAGTTATAACAATTCTCACAATCCCTCTGTGCACTAACCATTATTTATTCAGCCCCATTTAGAATATGCCTGCCCATTGATAACATTTACTGTATCACATAACAGCTGTGTATTACAAAAAATAATAAATGGTATCAGAAGTGTGGCCTAATGGTTACCTTACAAGCGCAAGATACAGGGTTTGAGTCTCACAAGGCATAACTGGCTAGTCTTAAAATGGCTCACAAGGGCAGTTCGCTTAGTACTGAACTATGAACTAAACTAGCCTCTAGAAACAAGCATCATTGAGTCGCCCTTCATAATATAAAATGAGTACGAGTTCCAACTGATCCACACTACTCCACTGCATCTCTAACTTAAAGCTACTGAATTATAACAAATGACGTTCTGTTGTTAATAATATATCTATTAAATCCTTCCCATATCTCCTTAAGAAACAAAATGATAATAGTCTTACCCTACAGAGACCTCTTTTCTGCCTTGTAGTTGTTAGAAGAGCTTTACTAAAATAGCTTCAGCTCATACCTCTCAACATGGAAACATCAAAAATCTGGGCAAAGGCCCATGAAAAATAAGTACAAATCTGTACGATCATTAACATAAAATTTACATACATAATTATGCAATCCCACCCACTCCAATGGAATTGTGGGATATCAGCTTTTAAACTCAAACTGAAGAACAAATAACCAAAATATGGCCCCAGTCCAGGTGCCATTCCAATGTCCCATTACTTTGTTATTTCACCCCATTTACCATAAACACTGTAATGTGTACACTGCTTTACTTCTATGGTGATTATTTGGATTTCATTTGAAACTTTTATTTGTTTTACATTTTATAGCATAAACACAAAAAGACATCTGCTAAACAAACCAATGCAGTCTCACAATGAAAATAGACTTAGCATTAAAACGTCTTTGCCCTTGAACTCATATTCATTGAAATAGCACTGAAACCCACATTTAAAGAAAATGCAAAACTCATAAACAATTCCACATTAAAGAGATCTGAACTAATGAAGAGGTTGCTGCTAGCAAACAACTTTATATTTTATTGTTTCATCTACAAATAAAGTGCCTGTGGCCCTTGAAGAATAAATTGCCTGTGTTACATTAAAAAAATAAGCTAGTAATATTGCAATACGGAATGGATGGCAAACTGATAACAGGTTCATAGTATCAGCAATCCATCTACATACTGCGAGAGTAGAACCCACAGTCTTCTGCATCAAAAGCAGGTATACTACCTGTTGAGCTACTAACAACACAGACGGTCTTAATGGGCATAGTGTCTGCTTTACTTTTACAATGATTATTGAGATTTCATTTAAAGCTTTTATTTTACATTTTATATAACACAAATACCGATAGTCAGATATTTGCCAAACAAAGCAACACAAGTCTCACAGTGAAAACAGACTTTGCATTAAAGCTTCTCTGCCCTTGAAACTCACATTCACTGAAACAGCATTGAAACCTGCATTCAAAGAAAATGCATCTGACCAGTGGCAGAGAAAGATTACTTTTGGGCTGTTTTCAAATCATAGGCCCTTTGCACACCAAACATATTTTCTTTGATACACCTTCCTGATTGTATTAAATTATATTATATTCCTTGTGTAATACAGCACAGTTGTTAAAGCGCATTTTACATTTATTGTTAACATTTTTCCAGTAAACAATGAGACAAAATGCATGAACCAATAATGACAAAACTGCTCACTTCAGAGCATTTCCATAATAACAGTCTACTTAAGATTCTACAATCCACCAGTATCAGTAAATATACACAATCTCTGCAGAAGTAAGTCATCTAAATAATTCCACATTAAAGAGCTCTGTAACTAATGGAGACTGCTGCTAGCAAACAGCTTTAGAGCTCACTGTTTCATCTACAAATAAAGTGCTGGTTACCCTTGAGGGATAAATTGCTAGTTACATTAAAAAAATAAGCCACTAATATTGCAATAAGGAATGGATGGCAAAATGATAACAGGTTCATAGTTACTAGGTATCGCCACCAATGAGGACATTCTCAGGGCTGCAACATTAAAAGCACAACACAGTAGAGTATCTGCAATCTAACTACACACTGTGGGACTCGAGTAGAACCAACAGCCTTCTGCATCAAAAGCGGATATTCTACCTGTTGTGCTACTGACAAAAAACAGACTTCACCTAAGCAGCACTGAACTTCTTTCCCCCGAGGAACTGCGCAGCACTGAACTTCTTTCCCCCAAGGAACTGCGCAGCACAACTTAAGAAAGTGGGTAGGTGATTTAGGCTCTTGCTACCTTTGCCTAAGGTAAAGGGTTTGAGCCTAACCACCAGGTATACTTACCTGGGGCATTTTACACACACACACACACACACACACACACACACACACACACACACACACACACACACACACACACACACACAAAACTACCTATGGCTGCAACATATAATAATAACAACAATGTGTAATGTAATAAGGCTGTACCATGGCTACACCAATAGGAGTGAATGTGTGAACATCATCAGATGATATGTTTATTTTTCTTCCTAGAGTAAAAAATACAAGAGAATTGCTCTGCCAGGTTAATATGGAACAGTGGACATTTAGGGAAGATCTCATAGCAAATCAGCATTAGCCATTCCCGTGGACTACTGCATTAGCATGAAGCTTCATCATTGCTGCCACTTCCTGGGCTAAGACCCACATAAGGGTATAAAACACAGTGGTAGAGCGAGCTCTGAATTGTAAAGTCTAACTGTGATATCCAAAGAAAACACAAATAAGTGCAACGAACAAACAGAAATGCAACTGCAAACCTCAGTTCATAAAAATAGTTAAGTAAGTAACCATGTAAAATAAATAAATAAAAGCAATGGTAGCCAAGAATGAATGATATCAGTATTTTAGAAAGAAAACAGAAGAGATACATTTATGAAAAGTCAAACACTGTACTTTACAGCTATACACATTAACAGCAAAAGTCAATCTGCTGGTTTGTCATATGACTTCACATCAGTAGATCATGAGTTACCAACATTAGAGAAAAGAAACATGTATTATCCAAATAAGTAAAGACAGAATTGACTGGCATGGGTCTACTTAAGTCATTCTGAAATAGAAACTAAACATTTATCAGGTTGAAACACATCAAATGCATCAGCAGTTTATGAAGAGTTCAAAAGGCAGTTCCTGAATATTACATTTATTAAATTCTGTTGCTGCAGTCAGTGCTTTTAACTTATTAACAACTGGAATCTACATTACCATGGAGAATTTGGGAACAAAATAATGCACACAAAATCATTCTTAAAATTCTGCGTATTCTATATATTCCTTCATGCTTCTAGCAGCTATAAATTGGAAAATATATCCTGTATTTTTCAGATCTCATTTATCAAAGCTCCTATGTTCACCTCCCCCATTACCTTTATTACTTTTTTCTTTTCTTGCGTTACTTCATTTCAGTTCCCTCTTCTTTTGTTACTCCCCGTATTATAGATTTTATCCTTTGAAGTGTTTTTCAGCTCAGAATAAAGAAATAATGGCCAGCTCTGCCTCTAACTCGGCAGATAAATTAAACAAGCTCATGGTAGCAACAGATAAATAGAGTATTTAAACACACACACACAGCTCATAACATAAAGAACAGCCACAGCCCATACCTGCTTTAAAAACACGCAGCTCAGAATAAAGAAATAATGGCCAGCTCTAACTCGGCAGATAAATCGCAACTTCACGAGCACTTAAAAACAACACAGCCCTAATTCAGCAGATAATTAAAAACACACAGCTCAGAATAAAAAATAATGGACAGCTCTAACTTGGCAGATAAATCATGAGCATTTAAAAACAGCACAGCTCTAATTTAACAGATAATTAAAAGCACATAGCTAGCTCAGAATAAAGAAATAGTGACCAGCCCAGCTCCAACTCGGCAGATAAATTAAACAAGTTCACAGCAGCAGCAGATAAATCGAGCATTTAAAAACACACACATACAGCTCAAAACTTAAAGAACAGCCAGCTCAGGAGATAAATTAAACAACCAAAGAGCAAACCGAGCAGCTCAACAGTAGCAGGTAAAAGGGCAATGCCCAGCCAGCAGCCCAATAGTAGCAGGTAAAAGGGTAATGCCCAGCCAGCATTTAAAATAATAGAGAGAAGCCGAAGAACAATGAATGTTCTTATCTGGAGATGTGGATGCCAGACTCTGCAAAAGTTATACACACATTTTTCCCGCCATTACTGTTCATATTCCCTGTTCCCTCCAGTCCAACAGGCAGTAGCTGATGTCATCACGCACACCTCTGTAGGCTGGTGACATCAGCTATATACATTTAAAGTGGTAAACTGTTTCAAAAAATTTAAAGTGGTAAACTTTAAAATAAAGTCCGGGAAATTCGGAAATTAAGGGGGCCACTCGGGAATTCATGGCACCCCAATATTTTGCCCTCAAAACTGGTAAAAACCATGGAATTCTGTACGGTTGAGAGGTATGCTTCAGCTAGCTGGAATTACCTCCCTGCAAACATGACAAAAGGTTTTTGTGCTAGTATATAGCTCAGCTAGTATACAGGAAGTACCTCCCTGCAAACATGATAAAAGGTTTTTGTGCTAGTATACAGCTCAGCAAGCTCCTGCTTGGTGCCCTGCAGAGTTCTACAGCAGCAGAGAGACAAAAGAGAGACTTTGGAGTGATTAAGTATAATTTTTCTGCATTTTCTTGCTGCCTTTAGCTAATTCCGCCTAAAACACTGATTTTCTAGAGTTTCTGTGATTTAAAAAACTTGTTTCAGCTACATATTGTACTACCTGCACTTTAACAAAGTTGTTTTTGTGTTTAAATTACCTGTTTAACTGTTGTAGGCTACACACTCAAGTGTGATAGCCATTTCTGTGCATTTAAAGTGTTTTTTTTATTGTATCTGCTTTATTTTCTGAAAAAAAAAAAACAAAACAAAAAAATACTTGTTTTCCCTCCTTTTAAGCTAGTATAGTCCAGTTTTCAAGTTAGTGCTGAATTCAGGGCTGTGTTACAAGTTTCTGTATTTGCCCATACCTTACTTGGATAGAAGGAAGTTTCTCTGTTCACTGTGAGAGAAGGAGCTTTGAGCAGCCTATCTGTCCCTGGAGGAGTGGTTTCAGCCCAGAAATTAGTAGTTTATTGGCCATTTTGGGCTAATTTCTATCTCTTTCATTTCCCTGCTATAAAACCCGCATTTGCAAGGTTTTTGTGCTAGTATACAGCTCAGCAAGCACCTGCCTAGTGCCCTGCAGAGTTCTACAGCAGCAGAGAGACAAAAGAGAGACTTTGGAGTGATTATGTATCATTTGTCTGCATTTTCTTGCTGCCTTTAGCTAATTCTGCCTAAAATGCCAATTTTCTAGAGTTTCTGTGATTTGCTTGTTTCAGCTAATATTGTACTTATTTTACGGCCTGCACTTTAACAAAGTTGTTTTTGTGTTTAAATTATGTGTTTAACTGTTGTAGGCTACACACTCAAGTGTGATAGGCATTTCTGTGCATTTAAAGTGTTTTTTTGATTGTATCTGCTTTATTTTCTGAAAAAAATATATACTTGTTTTCCCACCTTTCTAAGCTAGTATAGGCCAGTTTTCAGGTTAGTGCTGAATTCAGGACTGTGTTACAAGTTTCTGTGTTTGCCCATACCTTACTTGGATAGAAGGAAGTTTCTCTATTCATTGTGAGAGAGGGAGCTTTGAGCAGCCTATCTGTCCCTGGAGGAGTGGTTTCAGCCCAGAAAATAGTAGTTTATTGGCCATTTTGGGCTCATTTCTATCTATTTCATTTCCCTGCTATAAAACCCGCATTTGCAAGGTTTTTGTGCTAGTATACAGCTCAGTAAGCTCCTGCCTGGTGCCTTGCATAGTTCTACAGCAACAGAGAGATAAAAGAGAGACTTTGGAGTGATTAAGTATCATTTTTCTGCATTTTCTTGCTACCTTTAGCTAATTCTGCCTAAAATGCCGATTTTTCTAGAGTTTCTGTGATTTAAAAAGCTTGTTTCAGCTACATATTGTACTTATTTTACTGCCTGCACTTTAACAAAGTCAATTTTGTGTTTAAATTACCTGTTTAACTGTTGTAGGCTACACACTCAAGTGTAATAGCCATTTCTGTGCATTTAAAGTGTTTTTTTTATTGTATCTCCCTTATTTTCTGAAAAAAAAAACAAAAACACAAAAAAATACATACTTGTTTTCCCATCTTTCTAAGCTAGTGTAGTCCAGTTTTCAGGTTAGTGCTGAATTCAGGGCTGTGTTACAAGTTTCTGTGTTTGCCCATACCTTACTTGGATAGAAGGAAGTTTCTCTGTTCACTGTGAGAGAGGGAGCTTTGAGCAGCCTATCTGTCCCTGGAGGAGTGGTTTCGGCCCAGAAATTAGTAGTTTATTGGCCATTTTGGGCTAATTTCTATCTATTTCATTTCCCTGCTATAAAACCCGCATTTGCAAGGTTTTTGTGCTAGTATACAGCTCACAAGCTCCTGCCTGGTTCCCTGTAGAGTTCCACAGCAGCAGAGAGACAAAAGAGAGACTTTGGAGTGATTAAGTATATTTTTTCTGCATTTCTTTGCTGCCTTTAGCTAATTCTGCCTAAAACGCAGATTTTCTAGAGTTTCTGTGATTTAAAAAGCTCGTTTCAGCTACATATTGTACTTATTTTACTGCCTGCACTTTAACAAAGTCATTTAAATTACCTGTTTAACCGTTGTAGGCTACAGACTCAAGTGTGATAGCCATTTCTGTGCATTTAAAGTGTTTTTTTTTTAATTGTGTCTGCTTTATTTTCTGAAAAAAAAAAAAATATATATACTTATTTTCCCGCCTTTCTAAACTAGTATAGTCCAGTTTTCAGGTTAGTGCTGAATTTAGGGCTGTGTTACAAGTTTCTGTATTTGCCCATACCTTACTTGGATAGAAGGAAGTTTCACTGTTCACTGTGAGAGAAGGAGCTTTGACCAGCCTATCTGTCCCTGGAGGAGTGGTTTCAGCCCAGAAATTAGTAGTTTATTGGCCATTTTGGGCTAATTTCTATCTCTTTCATTTCCCTGCTATAAAACCCGCATTTGCGCAGTTTTGCGTGCCGGGCAGCGCCGGTAAGCTAGGTTATAACTATTCCCGGCTCCACAAAGTCTACTCTTCAATTTTCCCTTGGAACTAGACAAACTTTCAACTTAAGCACTCAAACCATTCACTTCTCATACCGGCACTTGCTCAAAACCCATAGCAAGCACTAATAAACCTACTTAGCACTAGACCCCCCCCCCCATACTGTAGAGAAGGACAAGGCTCTGTATTCGACTTTACCAGCCAATCAGTAAAACAGTTCACTGTACCTATCCAGGCACGTCCAAAGGGCAGTTTCAGGTGTACTCTCTGGTCCAATTGGTGAATCTGGGCATTTTGAGACAATGTTACAATTGCCTCATGTACACAGACAACCCTCTCCTCCTTCCACCAAACACCAATACATGTGAGAGATGCAATTATACAGCCAAACTGGAGGCTAAGCTGTCTCAACCCAAGACTGGACCAGGCAGACAAAAGGAGAAGGGAATTACTTGCATCACACCACCAGTCTCTCATAGACCTATGAAACCAGCACCAGCAAAAAACACACATAAATACAAAAATATATACTTGGAGGCTTTAAATAAAAATCTGCAGAAGCAAGAGAGACCTCTAAAGCAGACATCCAAGCAACCTCCACCCCTCAACACAAACCATGAAACACATACTTCAAAAAAAAACAGTGTGCCAAACAATCACAGCCCTTAAGGCAAAATAACATACCCAACACACTAATAACAGGTGACTCTATAGTCAGGCACACTGATGTCCCACTCACTAGGCTGAACAAGGAAAAGGTTACTGTTAGCTGCCTGTCGGGTGCCAGGATCTGCCACATAACACAAGCACTCAGGTCACTCCAGAACAAGTACAAATATGACTCTGTCATTGTCCATGTTGGTGTGAATGACCTGAGCCGTACCTCCCTGGGCTACATGAAAAGAGACATGGAGGAGCTCTCTGACCCTGAGTAGCATCCTGCCCTCACCAAGAATGATACCACGGTATAGAGAAAAAATGATCAATTTCAACAATTGGCTAAGCTTCGGGTGTCATTCAAAGGGGATCCAGTGTCTGTCAGCCTGGGATGACATGCTCGACAAGCCACGCTGCTTCGCTAGAGATGGCTTGCACCTTTCACCCTTAGGCTTTCGAATACTGTCCAAGGCCCTTGCCACCCCCTTAGTGCCCTTTTTAGGCAAGGCTCAAAAGACAAACCCACTGCCGTAAATAGCACAAGTAACAAAAAACTGAGGGTAATGCTACTCAATGCCAGAAGTCTAAACCTCAAAATGCATGCACTTGAGGCACTCCTCAGTATGGAGAAAATTGATATATGTGCAGTAACAGAAACCTGGTTTAAGGCTCCAGAGAGCACCCCAGCACTACCAGGCTACAACTTATACCATACATTTCGGCCACAAAACCCAGACCAAAATACAAAAGGTGGGGGAGTATCCATATTCATCAAGGATACCCACACCTCCAGGTTAGTGGCACAGCATGATGCTTCAGAGATCATCCACGTGCAACTAACAATGGGCAAAACTGCTATTCAAATTATAGCTTGCTGCAGATCACCCACCATGTACCAGGACCCCCACTCCGCATTCCTGGAAACACTGGTAAACATAAAGGTCCAGCCAAACACCCTGATATTGGGTGATTTCAATTACCCAAACATCAACTGGGAGAACTACTCAAGTACAAACTCCCTTGCCCAAAATTTCCTAGAATTTATAAACTCAAATGCCCTGGATCAACTGGTCAACACCACCATCAGAGGTGACAACATATTGGACCTGGTCATCACCAACATGGGTGACTGGTGTTCCACATCAGAGGTCAACATCTTGCTGGTTAGATCTGACCATAAACTAATCACTCTAGATATCCATATTTCGCCACCACCTCCAGTCAAAGAAATCACCGTGAAAAACTTTTCAAAAGCAAACTTCACGTTACTTAAGACCGAGGTGGGAAGTTTCAAAGCCCCCATGCTAAAGGATAATGCTGTCCAAGCTGCAAAATTCTTTACTAATGCACTCTATGGGTACCTACAAGAATGCATGGATCGTGCTATCCCAAACAAAACCAAGACTCGCTCCTCCAAGAAAAGGAAACCAGTCTGGTAGACTCCTGCCATAAACAAGCTATACAATAGAAGGAGGAAACTAGTACAGAAAAGAGTAAAATCCCAAGAAGGGAAGACATCCCTGATCAGTATCAGCAAAAAACTACATTCCCTCATAAAATCATCCAAGGCTAGCTTCAAAAGAAAAATTGCCATGGACTCCAAAGATAACCACAAGGCATTCTTTAGCTATGTCAAGAATCTAAGTGGAAATTCTCAGATCTGCAAGGAGTTAGTGCAGAATGGCAAAAAATACACTGAACTGACCGATATAGCCAACATCCTGGCAGACAGGTTCAGTGCAAACTTCACCCCCTCTCACCCCCAAAAGGGCCCATAACTATACCAGAAGAATGTAGTGCCCCTGAAATCACAAACACTCAGGTTAAAACAGCCCTCTCCAAAGCCAAACACGCAGCATCAATGGGACCGTACTGTGCCCCAGGCTGCATCCTACATGAGCTCAAAGATGAACTAACCCCTCACCTAAACACACTGTTTAAACTCAGCCTCTCCACATGCTATGTGCCCACAGAGTGGCGCACAACAATGGTTATTCCACTCCACAAAGGTGGAGCCACAACGGACCCTAGGAACTATCACCCTATAAGTCTGACTAGCTTGGTCTGCAAAGCTATGAAGCGCATCATCATGGATCTCATTAACAGAGATATTGGGAACCTCCAAACACTGGACCCTACCTAGTTCGGCTTTGTTAAGGACAGATCATGCCTCCTAAACCTGGTGGACTTCTTTGAGACAGTTGCCAAGGCTATAGATGAGGGAAAGGTGGCCCACACAGCCTACCTAGATCTTGCAAAGGCCTTCAACACCATTCCCCACTCATGTATTATAGACAAGCTCACAAGCCTGAACATAAACCCCTACATCACGAGATGGGTTGCCAACTGGCTCATGGACAGAACCCACATGGTAAGAGTTGTGGGAGCTAGGTCTGACACTAAACCGGTTACAAGTGGCATTCCCCAGGGCTCACTCCTAGGACCCCTCCTGTTCGGCATATACTTCTCAGAGGTACAGGCAAGAACAGGAGGACTATGGCTTACCAAGTTCACAGACAACTGCAAACTAGGGGCTATAACTGACTGTCCGGCTGACACAGACATCCTCCAAAAGGGACTCACTGAGACAGATACCCGGTGTCAAAACCATGGCCTCAAGCTAAATGCCAAAAAGTGCATAGTCATCCCCTTTGGAAAAAACAAAGTACCCACAAACTACCACATAGGTGGTAGCCCCATAAATACGGAAGATGTAATAAGGGCTCTGGGGACCCAAGTAGATAGTAACCTCTCCTTTGATAATCACATTGTCAAAGTGGTTAGAAAATCCTTCTATGTGGCCCACCTAATCACAAAAGGGTTAGCATCCAGATCGAAAGAGGTCATTGGGCCCCTCTATGCATCACTCATCAGACCCATCATAGAGTACAGTGCCCCATTTGTGATGTACCTTACAAGACACCTGCAACAACTGGAAAGACCACAGAAGTACCTCACTAAGAAGATCACTGGCCTCAAGCAGATGCCCTATGCAGCTAAACTGAAGAAACTCCAGCTGTACTCGGTTGCATACCGCCTACTCAGAGGTGATCTCTGCCTGACATACAAGGCCATGTCCAACCAAGAATTGATGGACATGCTCCACCTAAAGAAAACCATATCCCCTCGAGCCACATGCTCCAGGGATCTAAATCTCACCACAACAATAAATAAGACATGCTATAAGGATAGATTCCTGTCCCAGAGGCTTCCCATGCTCTGGAACACGATTCCAATCTACATTAGGCAGAGCTCCCCGCTAACCCTCTTCAAGAGAAACCTTGACGAGTGGATGGGAAACAGAAAGTTTACCCCAGGGATCACTTCAATGGCTCTGCTGGACAGAGGCACAGGGAACTAATCTAAGGGGCTGGCGAAAGCCAACACATTCCGGATAGGCTTATAAATGCCTTTGGGCAGACACCCTAGTACCCACCTATGAACCTATGAATCAACATACCTCCGCATTAGAATAAAGATATTAGAGTACCTAAAGCAAGAAAATGCCTTCCCCAGCTTTCTACAGAGAAGGTAACTACAAAAAAAAAAACTGAACAATACATCACACCCATCAAATCGTAACAGATTCCTGTGATCATTATCAACTGAGGCAAAATACTTGCAAATAAGTGCATCCTAATATTGTACACATACCACTCATAGTTTAGGAATGGCAATGCACTACTATTACTGTTACTTATCTAAAACTAGTAATGTACATAACTACAAGCAGTAATTTTATATAAAAGTAGAGCCTATATAGAGCTAGTTAGTGGTATACCTAAGTTTGATAGTGATCTAAAAGTAACAAACTAAGTGACCTGAGGCACTCTACACAGAGAGACATGATGGAACTTAATATGCTTGTGTATAATTGCAGGAAAGGCAATGTTCTTGACTAGTATTTTTGCCATTACCCAGAATGGTGCCTAGATGACAAGACAAGAAAATTGGCTTTAACAGTTCACTTAATAGCTAGTGTCATTATAAGTGGATCTAATTAGTGTCAGTCTGGGATGAGATTGTAGATAAGACTTGCCGTTTTACCAGGAATGCTTACATCTCTCAGAAAAGGGCGTCTGCATACTGTCTCAAGACTTTGCATTAGCTTTTGAATTAGGCTGTATTAATGGAGACAGGAAAAAGCATCCCATTATTCAAGCAGGCATAAGTATCCCATTATCCAAGCAGAAATACAAATTGTGTTTGAAAAGGTAATTCACATTGTCACTGTAGAATCCAATTTAACACATGATATGGCATTACCCACTTTAAACATTTGCAGAGGCAATGGGAAGAAGGCAATACTTATGAAAAACAATATTATCAGTGGGAAAAAGGTAACAAGCAACTTAATAAGCCTACAGCTCTGCCTAAACTGGAAAAAAGGAGAAGCTAACTATCAGACACATTCAGAAAAGGATGTGGATCCCTCATGCAGTGTTAGAAAGCCCTAAAGGTACACATTTAGATAAGGATACAGAGAGTGGAAGAACCTACAACATTTAAATAGATATGTCAGCATGAATCTATATCAGAGTAGCCTACAAAGGCAGGAACAATAGAAGAAAGGGAGTTGCATGGCAAAATCTTGCAACCTGAAAGAGAGTGAAAGTAGCTAATAAAACGGAAGAGAAGGAATTACTCATTGAAAAGGTGTATTCCAGGAACATGAAGCTAGAAGATGTAGATGTAGAAAATGCACAGCCCGAGAAGAATTCTAAATGTTCTATCAGGCTAGAACAGAAGGCCCCAGAAATGGAGAGGGCTAAGTAACAAATGAGTGTTGGAAAGGAGAAACTTAGCAATAAGAAGGTTTACTCTAGTGTATTTAAAGAGGAAGAAACAATATGTGGTCATAGGTAGGTACTAGGCTATTGGCCCTAGGGCCTATGTAAGCCTAGCCAACAAGGTTCCCTGGCTTTCACCACCCAAGAAAGTTATTTTCCTGTGCCCCTGTTGAGCAGGGCCACAGAAGTGATCCCCAGGGTGAATTTCCTAATTCTCATCCATTCATCAAGATTTTTCTTGAAGAGTGCTAATGAAGAACTTTGCTTGACATAGATAGGTAGCTTGTTCCAGAGTATGGGAAGTCTCTGGGACAGGTTTCTATCCCTCCAGCATGTTCTATTTATTGTGGTGACAAGGTTTAGATCCCTAGAGCATGTGTCCTGGATGGATTGGGATTTCTTTAGGTGTAGGATGTTCAACAGCTCTGGGTTTGACATAGCTTTGTATGTTAGGCAGAGATCACCTCGGAGTAGCTGATATGCTACAAAGTAAAGCTAGAGCTTTTTGAGATAGTCGGCATAAGACAACTGTTTGAGACCTGTAATCCTCTTGGTGAGGTACTTCTGTGGCCTCTCCAGCTGTTGCAGATGTCTTGTGAGGTACATTCCAAAAGGGGCATTGTACTCAATAATGGGTCTAATGAGTGCAGAGTAGAGGGGAACAATGACCTCTTTCTTCCTGGATGAGAACCCTTTCGTGATGAGGTGTGCCACGTAGAAGGATTTCCTGACTACTGTGGCGATATGATTATCAAGGGAGAGACTACTGTCCACCTGAGTCCCAAGGTCTCTTATCACACCTTCAGTGTTAAGAGGACTGCTGCCTATGTGGTAGTTCATGGGAACAGAGTTTTTACTAAAGGGGATGACAATGCACTTTTTGGCATTTAGCTTGAGGCCATGGCTCTGACACCAGGCATCTGTCTCAGTGAGGCCCTCGACTATGGCACTTAGTTTGCAGTCATCTGCGAACTTCATCAGCCAGAGGCCTTCTGTGTTAGCCCTTGCTTCAGAGAAGTAGATACCAAACAGGAGAGGACCCAGGAGTGAATCCTGTGGTACTTCACTTGTCACAGGTTTGAAGTCAGATTTGGAGTCTGCAACTTTTACAGTGTGGGTTCTGTCAGTGAGCCAGTTGGCAACCCATCTTATGACATATGGATTTATACCTAATTTAGTGAGTTTACCTATAATTCCAGAATGGGGGAATGGTGTCAAAAGCCTTAGCGAGGTCAAGATAGCCTGTGTGAACTGCCTTTCCCTCGTCTAGGCTTTGGTAACTGTTTCAAAGAAGTCAGTCAGGTTCAGGAGGCATGATCTGCCTTTCACAAACCCAAACTGGGTGGGGTCCAGGGTTTGGAGGTTACCTATGTCTTTGTTTATGACTTCCATGATGACGCGTTCCATAGCCTTGCAGACCAGGCTCATCAGGCTAATAGGGCAATAGTTCCCGAGGTCCGTGGTGGCTCCCCCTTTGTGGAGTGGTGTAACTGTTGCTGTGTGCCATTCAGTGGGTACAATGCCTGACGTAAGGCTATGATTGAACATGGTGCATAGCTGGGGGGTCAGTTCGTTCTGAACTTCATGTAGAATGCAGCCTGGGATGTTGTCCAGTCCCATGGAAGCTGTTTTCTTGGCTTTGGAAAGTGCAGTTTTTACCTGTGCAGTTGTGATTGCAGGGGCTCTGCTTTCTTCTGGTACAGATATGTGTCCTTTAGGGGGTGAGAGAGGGGTAAAGTTAGTACTGAACCTATCAGCCAGGATGTCGGCGATATCAGTTGGTTTTGTAATTTTCATGCCATTGTGCTGTAGCTCAGAGCAGACCTGGGTGTTGCCACTGAGATTCTTGACATAGGCATAGAATGCTTTGTGGTTGTCCTTAGAATCAGTGGCAATCTTGTTTTCATAGCTAGCTTTGGAAGATTTTATGAGGGATCTCAGTTTCTTACTGACTGAGGCTGACCAGGGAGCTCCTCCACTCATGGGATTTTACTCTCTTCTGCAACAGTTTCTTCCTTCTGTTGTAGAGTTTGTTTATAGTGGGGGATCACCAGATTGGCTTCCTTTTTTTGGAGGATAGCATCTTGGTTCTGTTAGGGCTAGCATGATCCATGCACTCATGTAAGTGCTTATAGAGTGCATTTGTGTAAGATTCTGCATTCATAACTGCAGTGCCTATCTGTAAGGATGTCGTGAAGTTTTCCACTTCTGTCTTAAGAAGCATGAAGTTGGCTTTGGAGAAATTTTTTACAGTGGTTTCCTTAATGGGGGGTGGGGGAGGGATGTGGATATCTATGGTGATTAACTTATGGTCGGATCTGACCAACGAGGAGTTGACTTCAGGTGTGGTACACCAGTCACTCATGTTGGTAATGACTAGGTCTAGGATATTGTTGCCCCTGGTGGGGGTGTGGATAAGTTGATCCAGGGCATTGGAGTTTATGAATTCTAGAAAGCGATGAGCAAAGGAGTTGGCACATGCAGAGGTTTAATTTTCCCAGTTAACGGTGGGGTAGTTGAAATCACTCAATATTAGGGTGTTTGGTTGGACCCTAATATTTTCCAGTATATTAAGAAAAAGGGAGCCCTAGGGCATTGTGGGGGATCTGCAGCATGCTACAATTTGGACTGCAGTTTTGCCCAGAGTTAGTTGCACTTGGATAATTTCGGATGCATTATATTGGGCAACTAGCCTGGAGGTGTGGATATCCTTAATGAATATGGACACACCTCCGCCTTTGGTGTTCCGGTCCAGGTTAGATGGCCGTGAGGTATGGTATGAGTTATAACCTGGTAATGCAGGGGTGTTCTCCAGAGCCTTGAACCAGGTTTCAGTCACAGCACAGATATCGATGTTCTCCATTTTGAGGAGTGCCTCAAGTGAGTGCATTTTGAGGTTTAGACTTCTAGCGTTGAGTAGCATTACCCTCAGTTTTTGTTTGCCTGTACCTGCTACGGTGGTGTGTTTGTCATTTGGACCATGCCTAAAAAAGGCACTATAGGGGTGGCAAGAGCCTTAGCCAGTATCCAGAATCCCAGGGGCGACAGGTGCAGGCCATCTCTTGCAAAGCATCGTGGCCTGTTGGCCATGTCATCCCAAGCAGACAGATACTGGATCCCCTTAGAATGACACCAGAAGCTTAGCCAATTGTTGAAGTCAGTTATTTTGTCCTTGTACTGTGGTATAATTCTGGGTGAAGGTAGGATGCTACTCAGGGCTGGGGTCATACATGACTGGATTACAAGATCGGAGAGCTCTTCCATGTCTCTTTTCATGTAATCCAGGGAGGTACATCTCAGGTCATTCACACCAACATGGACAATGACTGAGTCCTATTTGTACTTGTTGTGGAGTGATCTGAGTGCATGGGTTATGTGGCGGATCCTGGCACCTGACAGGCTGCTGACAGTAACCTTCTCCTTGTCTAGTCTGGGGAATGGAACATCAGTGTTCCTGACTACAGAGTTACCTGTGACTAATGTGTTGGGTACATTGTTTTGCCTTATGGGCTGTGGTTGAGTGGCACACTGAGTCTGTGGGTTATGTGTCTTTCGAGTTGTGTTGAGGGGTGGAGGTTGCTTGCGTTTCTGCTTTGGAGGTCTCTGTTGCTTAGGCAGATTATTGTTGAGATCCTCCGCAAATGTTTTTGTGTATCTACGTGTGAGTTTTGGTAGTGTAGGTTTAGTGGGTCTATGTGATGAGTATGGTGTGGTGCAAGTGTTTACCTTCTCTTCGCTGACAAGTTCGGTCTTGGGTTGAGAGAGCTTTGCTTCCAGTTTGGCTAGATAAATGCATCTCTCACAGGGTGGTAGGAAGACAGGGTTGTCAGTGTACATGAGGCAATTGCTACATTGTCCCAATATGCCCAGATTCATCAGGTAGACAGGATAGAACCCCAGGAGCTGTCCCTTGGACATGCCTGAGTGATCACTATTTTCCTCTCGGCAAGTGAGGAAAGTAAGTACTGGAGCTGTTTTCCTCTACGCAACTGAGGAAGATAAGTACAAAAAAAACTGTTAACCACTAAGTAATGAGGAAGGTTGAGTGCTATACTAAATTGTATTTTATTTAGTCCTTACAACAGTTCTGAACCAGTGCTGAGCACGGAAAAGCAGATTCAAGTGCCAAAAGTAAGAATCTGGCTAGTTCTAAGGGAAAACTGAAGAGCAGAGGTTTAATTTAATTTCTATTGGTGTAAAACAGAAAAATTAAAGTAGGGAAAGTTGCATCCAGCACTATATGTAGGCAATCAGAAAATATAACTGAAGATCAATCCATTGAAGGTGAAGAGAAACCTAGAAAAGAAAAAGAAATCAGGAGAGTGAGGGTTCTATGCATCAGTGATAAAGAAAATGAAATGGAAAAAGGGAATAAGGCAGTACTAGCAGATGACACTAAAGAATGAAAGCATGAGTTGACTTAATTAAGAGAAATGTTACATACTGACACACCAGTGTCACTGCTAGTAGGAGAGGAGGCAGTACCTTCTGCATCACAGCAGACTGACTCAGAGGAAACCCAGAGCTCCCCGACGTCAAATTAAGCTGGTTGAAATTTAAAAAGACAGAATGGGAAGATGCAAGAGAAAATATAGCTACAACCTTAGAGGAAGAATATGAATGAAAAGTCCACTTCTTCTTACGTGTACAATGAGTTACAAAATAATTTATTATACAGCTTAAGTAAAGACAGAGATGTAGTACTACACCAACTCTTACTGCCCAAAGCTTTCAGAAACCAGGTAATGAAGCTAACATATAGTAATGTACTAGGAGAACACCTATGAATGTACATGGCTAAACCACAGAGGCTAGCAAGCTTTTACTAGCCAGGAATAAGGGAGGAAGTTGCAAACTTATTTGCTAGATGCCATAAATTCCCTCATCGCTTGCTTCTGTGGCTATAATACTGTGTCATCTACCTGCAATGGAGGCACAAAGGGAAGCTACAGCCCATGCCATACCCCTCTTGCCTCCCCGCTAATGCCAAAAGACAGCCCTTCACCTAAGGTTTAGAAATCCTTTGATTACACTGTCTGTCATAGAGTTGCTATTTGAATGTACTGCGTAAAAAATTATTAGGCCATTGGTACAATTCATGTATAGTATATGGTACATTTAGATTATTTTTTACAATTTAACAAAGTACCCAAAGGCTATCCCCCTAGGTAAGGCTATTGCTAAATCTAATGCTAGAGAGTTAGGTATCCCTACTGCAGAAAATAATACAACTAAGAAAATACCCACTTAGCAGTGGACTCCATTTATGTTCAGAATAATGCACAAACTCTGCCAGTGTTTTAAGGTCAAGCAATTAAAAACCTCATTGTACTATTGTACCATCCTCAAGCAGCTAAGTAAAATAATTTTAAATTTAGTAGTGTCAGTGGTGCAACAGATAGTACATTTGCCTTTGGTGCAGAAGGTTGTGGGTTCTATTCCCACACCAGGTAGATTGACTGCTAAAACTGCAGTGCATCCTAATGAGAGTGCTGAACTCCTGTGTGCGCCACTCTTCGGATGAGACATTAAACTAAAGCCCATCTTCTTTAGTTGTTGGTAGCTCAGGTGGATTTACAAAATTCCATGGCACACACAGCAAAGAGTAGGGGGTCCTTTATTTATATACAAAAATAACTCTTATTTACAAAATATTTAGAGATATTTACAAGTGTGCAAATATATATGCAGTTTCTGAAAAGTCAGACTTCAAAAAACTACAAAAATCTACCCTTTTCCACATTTTTTGCAGGGGAACAAGCACCCCCAGCACCCCCTGCATATTATATATGCCAACTCCGAGATCACACTACAGTGATGAAAAGGGGTAAATTCCCTGATCCTCACTGTACCATGATCTCCAGTCAAAAGCTTTGAGTTTTCGGAAACTCAATCATATGGTCTTGACCATATCAATTTCAAGTTTCTGAAAGCCTGAGCTTTTGATATGGACCCATATATGTATGTAGTGTGTGTGTGTGTGTGTGTGTGTGTGTGTGTGTGTGTGTGTGTGTGTGTGTGTGTGTGTGTGTGTGTGTTAGTATATATCTATATATATATATATATATATATATATATACACACACACACACACACACACACAAATCTGTTTATACAATCATACTACATTTTCATCCCTATTAGACCACCACTTCTTTTTCCAAAACCACCATCTGATTTTACTTAATATTGTTGGTTAAATCCATTTACCATTAAACATAATTTCATTTATACTTTAATTCCATATAATCCATATAACATAAAATAACTATATATCTATTATTTTAATATATTCTTTATTTCAGTTCTTATAATGTCCATATTTAATCATATCCATGTTTATTTTATCCAATTCTTCTATAGCTGGAAAAAAATCTTTTTTACCTATCTTTTCTCATAACTTTTTTACTCATTTATATTGCAAAAGCATGTTCAGTAGTCATTTCTTCTTCACAATGTAAACATATTCTACAACTTTTCTTTTTATATGGCAAATTTCCTTATACTGACAATTTATCTATTACCAGTCTCCACAAAGAAAAACTTGACATTCTACTTTCTGATTGCACTATTTGTATCATATTTTTATAGCTTTAATTTTTTTTCATCTGTTAAACTTTTATCATGGCTTTACATAGTAATGTTTTATCATTACATCCTTATGCCATACTTTTCTCTTTTTCTATATCATCAATTTTTATTTTCCACAAAAAATCATTTTCTTGGTAATATTTTATTTCCTCATTTATACACTTGCTTTCTCTTTTACTCTTTTTACCATACCCCAAAATTTATTATACTTATATTTATACAGTTTTACTAGTAATATCTCATATTTTTCTTTTTTCCACTTTAACACTTTGTGCAAATTTAATGAAGCAGCATATACCACTGGGTTAATTAACCCTAAAACTCCTTCTTCTTTATTTATGTACAAAATTCTTTCTACTGGTTTTACTCTAGAACCTCGCATAAATGCAAAAACTGTCCCCAATAATTAATTTTCAAATACTGTTAACAACATAAATACACTTGCTAGGTATGCTATTTTTCACATCAGTACTACATTCATTAAATAAGTCTTTTTTTCTGAATGATAATTTATATGTTCTCCAATAAAGCTGGTTTGTTTTATTTCTTTTATTTGTTTTTCCCCCACTGAATTCTACTTACATCCTTATTCTCATATTTTATACCTAACAGAAGTTTTCATTCATTGTAAAATATATTCCCCTGTCATTACTACATCACCTAAACCTTTACTTATCTCTTTATTTAAAGCCACCCCATCATCTTTAGACACTCATTTATGCAAATGATTACTTCTTTTATCCCAATTTTGTTTTTGCAGTTATTATAATGTCATCTGCTTATGTTACAAGTATTTTTATTTTATTAGTACTATATGCTGACATACATAATTTCATAACTTTCTCCCTTATATTATATTATTTCATTATTACCCATAAGATTTCGTGTCCAAATATGTCACATTCTTTATTAAGGTCTCCTGTCATAATTTTTGCTTCTTCTTTTCTGTTCATAACATCTACAATTTCTCTATCATTAATAATTCTTGACAACCCTTCCCTTTTATACTGTATGTGCTATCTTCCATAATATTTTCCATTTTAGTTTCAAATCTCTTTTGTATTATTTCCATAAGAATCTTATAATCATTATTATTCAGTACTATCCATCTCCATTTTTTTAATTGTTTTCTATCCTCCTCCTTCCATACGAATTTAAGCATTCAACTATATAGTTCTTTATATATAAAACCTTCATTTAGCCATTCATTCAAAATCTTTTTTTTTGCCAATCCCTTATTTTGTATATATTTCATGCCCTATTTCATCTGGTCCTACAGCTGAATATAAATTTACTTGTCCTAATACTTTATCTAGCTTATTTAAAGAAATCTCATTTTCCATCGCTTTATTCTCTTTTTCTGCTAACTATTTTTACTTTCTACGTTTTTTCACCACCTTCTTTCTTTCTTTAAACATTTCTTGTATATATTGTACTACACTGTTCATAATCTTTTCCTGAGTTCTGTTTCTCCTTTTGCATTTTTTTATTTCTCTCATTATACTACCATATTCCTTTACTAATCCTCTTAAGTAACTCGATACTTCTCTTTTTCCTTGAAAAAAATATCTTTGCTTATATAACAATTCTTGTATTTTTTCTTGATTTCTTTCATATAATTCTTTTTCTTGTCAAAGCACTTTCAATCATTTATGTTCTAAATCTCCCAATGCATCATTGTATGCTCTTTAACATTTTTCTTTTTGTACTTTTGTCACATCAAGTTACCACTGTAAAACACATTTTTTATATTCTTCCTTAAATATCATCCACTATTCAGACCACATTTTAGAAAATGTTCTCATAGTAATATGATTTTTCCGGAACTGTATCACTAATCTCGTTCCTTCTTCATTCCATGCTTTCTCAATTATCATTTTCATTTCTTTGGCTATTTTTCATATTTCTTGTTTTATTTATCTCTAGCCATATTGCAAAATGATCAGAAAATCCTGTTTCCACTACCTCCGCTTCTAATAATATAAAGTAATCTTTTTCAGTTCTACACATACCCCTTTCGTAAGATCATGAACTTTTATCACAAAGTTTTAACTTACCACATGTTATAACTTTTAACAATTTCTTATATCATCTCATTTCTTTTTATGCTTGCCTCTTAAATCACAATTGATTATTATTATATTTGTACATATCACTACATAGTCTAAAATCTGATTAAATAAGCTTTCCCTTTCTTTGCAGTTTGTATAGGCATATCATTCTATATGCTTGTTTTTTCCATTTTACATCTGCAATAGTTTTTGCTAAAGTTACATCTAATATCTTTACCGTATTTCTACAGAAAATGGCTATATAATATATCGCATTTCCCAAGTTATAGATCTCTTCCCCATAGTGTCTCTGTAATCTTTCTTCATTTGTTCATCTTGTGTCATCTAATATAATTACATATACATCACATGTATTACACCACTGCAAAATTCCTTTTCTTAATACTATTCACATTTACAGAAAACACACAAAAAATTTCATTTTCCCTTTTCCTTACATTTAAGGTTTTATAAGTTCAAAGCTAATTACTAGGCTAGCTTTCTTAAGAAGCCATTTTAAACTTAGCCAATTTCTTTCCCCAGTGTGAGAATCAAACACTGTACCTTGTGTCTGTGAGTCAAACACTTTAACCATCATACCAAGACCTAGTCATTAGCTGTATATATTCTTTTTCATTTCTTTTTTTATTTTATTTTGTACAAATCCATTTAAATCTTCATTTATATATCATTTGTATAGGCATATCATTCTATATGCTTGTTTTTTCCATTTTACATCTGCAATAGTTTTTGCTAAAGTTACATCTAATATCTTTACCGTATTTCTACAGAAAATGGCTATATAATATATCGCATTTCCCAAGTTATAGATCTCTTCCCCATAGTGTCTCTGTAATCTTTCTTCATTTGTTCATCTTGTGTCATCTAATATAATTACATATACATCACATGTATTACACCACTGCAAAATTCCTTTTCTTAATACTATTCACATTTACAGAAACCACACAAAAAATTTCATTTTCCCTTTTCCTTACATTTAAGGTTTTATAAGTTCATAGCTAATTACTAGGCTAGCTTTCTTAAGAAGCCATTTTAAACTTAGCCAATTTCTTTCCCCAGTGTGAGAATCAAACACTGTACCTTGTGTCTGTGAGTCAAACACTTTAACCATCATACCAAGACCTAGTCATTAGCTGTATATATTCTTTTTCATTTCTTTTTTATTTTATTTTGTACAAATCCATTTAAATCTTCATTTTCTTTTATCTTTTTACCAATAGAATTAATTTTTCCCTTTTACCACCTCCCGATTTATCTATTCTTCATCACTTACTTCAGAACCTTCTTCTATGTCCTTTTTATTATTTTTTTCTCATATAGTTTCTTCTATTTCTACTACTTCTAATTTTTCTTCTCTTTATTCATTTTATTCTCTTTCTTTTTTCTTTTCCATTACTCTCTTTTTTATTTTTGCAATCCATCCATAAATGTCCAGTTTTGTTACATTTAGAACATTTCAATTCACATTTTTGCATCATGTCCTATTTCTCCACAAATATAACCTTTTTTGATACAGTTACTTGTGAAATGTCCTCCTTTTCCACAAAAAATGTTTTGGGTCGTCACCAGTATTTTATAGCACCTCTGTTCCCCTGCAGATTTAGCATGCTTGGTATAGTATTTTTTCTCTTTCTATTTTCAACACAATATTATAATCCCAGCCACCAGTCCATAAACCATTTTGTCATAAATGTTTGCAATGCCTAGTACATCTTTACAAAAAGCTTTCAAATGTCCTTTTAAAGTCTCTCTTTCTACATTTGTTTGAAATGTGCACAAATGTTCTTTTTTGTTTTCCTGTTAAACACTTGTATCACATAAAGAATCAGTGGGTTACAGTCTTTCTTTTCTTAATATTCTCAAAGAAAATTTTCCATTGATAAAACAGTCTTGGATATAATACCACAAAATGTCTCTTCATTAATATGAATAACTGTTCTTATCACATGTACTTTTATACCCAAAGGAGCTAGTAAATTGTCCCACACTTCATACCTGTCCATTTCATTATCTTTTTTACTTTGAATCCTTACCACTTACTTCCATTTTTCATTTTCTTCTGCCTTCTTTTCTGCCACTCCATTTTTGCCTTCTTTTACTTTCTCTGCATATTCTTTTCTATCTGACACCTATTCTTCAAAATTGTTTCTGCATCCTTCTTTTGTATTTTCTCAATAATACCCCCCCCTGAAAAACATCTTAATTTCTGTCTCACTCTGCTCTATCATTTATTTAAGTAAATCATCCCACAACCTTCCCAACATGAGGGCTGTAATCCATCATTTGTTGACTCATCTCGATCAAACAGGTCTCTTTGAAATATTTTCTTTGAATCCTGCACACATTTTCCAGTCTCAATATTTGCTTTCTCCTTTGTTTCTTTCACCACGCCATCATCTCCTTCTCTCTCCATCCACTTCTGTGCCTAGAATGGAAACAGGAAGTGCTCCTCCAAAATCTGTTCCACTAGCAACAAAGATGAGTAGGTTTTTTTATTGATATATACAATACATATTATTTACATATTTACATATATTTATAAATCTCCATACATTATAAACTTCAATTAAAGCATTTCCCCCACTCTTTTATCCACAACCAAAACATTATTTTTTTTTAAAAATCTTTGTCAAAGTCCATTTTCCATTATATTTAATTTCATTTAGTCTCTCATTCCATATAGTCCATGAAGCATAAAATATTACTCTGTTCATTTTATTCACTTTTTCCTGTTTACTTACACCATAATAACCAAATTCTATTATCTCCATATTTATTTGTTCACATTTTAACAAACTTTTCACCCTATTATCTTTACATATTTCTTTCCATAAATTATTAACTCTTTCATATTTCAAAAACACATGCTCAGTAGTCTCAAACTCTCCACATTTATTACATATTCTATTTTGCTTTTTTGTATGGCATATTTGCCTTAACTGGCAATTTTCTAATAGACAATCTCCATAAAAAATCATTACATTCTTTAATCTTTTTATAGTTATATTATCTCATCATTATAGCTTTTTTTCTTATCTATTTTTAAATCTTGCCATGGATCAATACAATAAAATGCTTTCATAATACTTAAGTACCATTCTCTTCTATTTTTCTCACATATATATTTTTTTTATTTTCCAGAACACAATTTTGTTTTGGTATTCTTTCATTTCTTTATTCACAATGCTTTTACTTCACTTATTAACTTCCATTTCTTCACACAATTTTTGTATTTAGAATATAGTATCATTTCTATTAAGTTTTTATTTTCCTTCATAATTCCTTATAATACCTTATATAAAATTAAATATATTGCATGTACTATTGGGCTTATTAAACCCAAACCTCCTTGCTCTTCTTTCATATACAGAATCCCTCTTTTGACTGGATTCAGTCTACAGCCCCACATAAATGAGAATATAATCATCATTAATTCCTTTTTGTACTTAATAGGACCATATAGATGTTAGCAACATAAGCAATTTTTCCTGTTACCATGGTGTTCAACAAGTGTGCTTTTTTTCTATATAAAAATCTATATGATTTCCAAAAATTAGTCATATCCTTTACTTCTTTGAGTACATTATCCCATGGTTGTCTGTATTCATTCCTTCCAAATGTTATTCCTAATATATCTATATATTTTTCATTGAACTCAACACCTCCTATCATACATTCAAAACCAAATCCTTTACTTTTCTCCTTATTTATACTTAAACCAATTTTTTTTTAATTTATGCTTAATTTTTCATTTACTTTTTCCATCCATACTTTAACTTTAACAACTAATACAATATCATCCGCATAATTATACATCATTGGCAATTGTACTTCCTTCATAATTTTGTATCCACCACTACTTGACATTTTATTAATTTCCTTCACTATTACATTCATAACTAATGAGAAAATTACACTACTAGCTGGGCAGCCCTGCTTTATTCCACATTCTATTTTTATTTCTTCCTAAATCCAGCCATTTACATTTAGTTTCACATAGTTCCTTTCATAAACAGATTTTATTACTTGTAATATTTTTGTTTACATTATATGGCTGCATAATTCCCCATAATGATTTATATTGAATATCATAAGTTTTACTTATATCCCCATCATAACCTTCACTTCTACATTTTTATTTATATAATCAATTATTTCTCTTATTATCCATAATAACTCTTGACTTCCTTTTCCTTTTCTTCCAAATACATTTTGGTCATATATTCTATCCATTTTTTTCTGTAACCTTTTTGTTGTTATTCTCATAAAAAATGATAACCTGTATTATTCAATGTTATGGGTCTCCAATTTTTTTATCTCCTCTTTATTTCCTTTTTTAAATATAAATTTTATAACTCATGTACATATCTCTTTCTCTTTAATTCCAGTTTCTAACCATTCATTCATAACTTATATAAAATAATTTTTTGCCACTCTTTCATTTCTTTATACATACCATATTCAATTCCATCCAGCCCTGTTGCAGAATTCATATTAATAACTTTTAGAATTTCATTCAGTTCTTTCATGGTTATTTTTTGTTCTAAATACTCATTATCTTCCTTATTTAATTTTTCACCTTTATAAATTTGTTCTATGTTTTCTCTTAACAAATAATTCCAATACATATTATTTAATTATTTTGTATCTTCCTTCTTGCTGTCTTATTTGCTTACCTTCCTTATTTTTTAATTCTCTTATTTTCCTTCTTTTATTATTTTACTCAGATATGGTCCTACCTCTTCTTTCTTTCCTTGTAAACAATATTTTTGCTTATATAACAAGTTAATTTTAATTTGATTCATTTTATATATTTCTCTTTTTCATAAAAGTAATTTTTCTTCTCTAATAAGTCTCTAAATGTTTCTTGACTTAATATCTTATGTCTCTCTTTTTTCTTTTTTCTTCCTTATACATTCTAAAAATACTTTTTTATATTTTTCTTTAAAATCAAGCCACCAAACAGTCCAGTTCTCATAAAACTCCATCATAGTCATATGATTTTTTCCATAATTCCACAAGTTATTTTTTGCCCTTTAAAATCTAATTCATTTTCATTAATTCTCTTTATTCCTTTTCCTATTCTTATATATTCTTCATTTTCCTGTACTTTAACCCATATTGCCACATGATCTGAAAATCCAGCATACTTAATTCCCTTTGTATAACTTTTAAACTATCAGATATTAAAAAATAATCAATTTCTGTCCTAATTTCATTCCTTTTCTAGATCCAGTGGTTATTCTCCCATACACTTAACTTTCTGCTTTTCATAAATTATTTAGCTATTTTAACATCACAATTATGCTTATTTTTCCATAAACTACAATTAAAATCACCCACCACTATAATGTCCATATTTACACAAACATATCCAAGAATATTTTTAAACATCATTTCTCTCTCTTTTTGTTACATATGCATATAAAGCTGTAATTCTATACACATATTTTTCCATCTCACATCTATTACCGTAGTTTGGCCTAGTTCCACTATGGTTATATCTAATAGTTTAATGCTTTTTTGACATAATATATGTATACGTGAGCATGTTTCTTTCTCCATGTTCTAAACTACCACACCATTCCAAGGTTTTTTAGTTAGTGTTCTTTCTTCCTGTGTTAATAATCTGAGACCTTCTAAAACAATAATATGTGCATCTACTACAGCACACCATTGTAATATACCTATTCTCCTTTTAAGATTTTTCATACTGTTCACATTTAAAGCTATTTTCAGCTTTTAAAAATAGTTAGTATAATAAAATGTTTATCCATTTCCTTTCTTATTTTCTCTAAACATTATGTTTTTTAATTTTCTTTTTCTTTCTTTAACTCTTTTCCCTATCGACTTCTTATTTCTTACTTTGCACCAATCAGCTTCTTCCTCATTTGTCTGCTCTGTTTCTTTTTCCTTGATAATTTCTTTAACTTCACGTATAACCTCTTTATCAGTTACATCTTTTTGTACATTTTCTTGTATAACACATTTTACTACATATTTTATCCTGTATAACTTCATTTTCATTTTCTTGCACGTTCATTTCACATTCTAGCCACAAATGACCAGTATTGCCACATTTTTGCACTTTAAATCACATTTTTGCAGTATGCTCTGTTTTACCACATAAATAACATCTTTTTTATCATTCGTTGATTAAATGATAATTTTTTCCACAAAAATAACAAGTTTCTGGTTGACCCCTGTATTTCAGAAAACCCCTATTACCATGAACATCAATAATACTAGGTACATGCATAACATTATCATTTGCCATTTTCAGTATTACTCCACATTCCCATCCCCCCAGTCCATAGTCCTATTTCATCATATATTTTTGTAGTGTCCATTACTTCTTTATATATAGTTAACACATGTTCTTTCAGTTCTATTGCTTTAAATTAATTTCTAAACTTTTGACTGTAAAAAGCTTGTACAACATATTCTGACCATGGATAAATATTTTTCTTTTGTTCATATGCACCCAAAAAATTTTTCATGGCCTGCCTAGTCTCAAATATCAAGTCACAAAAAGTCTCTTTATTAATTAAAATGAATGCTCTTACCTCTTTTGCTTTGAAACCCAGAGGTGCTATGACAGAGTCCCAAACCTTATACTTGCTCAGACTTTCTTCTTTTTTTACAGCTTACAAGTTTTTTTCTTTTTTTCTTTTTTGTTTCTTTTATTTCTCCTTTGCTCCTTCTCCCACAGTTTGTGCATAAGTTTTTGTCTCTTGAGTTTTTTCTGGCACAGTTGCTTCTTCTCCTTTTTCTTCTTCTATTTTCTCCATGATGTTACTCCATGAAATTGCTGCTTCACTTTCTGGTTCACTTTGGTTTAACATTTCTTTCAAATAATCATCCCGCAACCCTCCCGATTGGAGGGTTGTAATTATGCATTTCTCAGCTGTAACTGTCTCTCTTTCAAGCAATCTCCTCTGAAAGTTTTCATCTGAATCCGTCTCTGTTACAGCTACAATCTCCTTTTCTTCCAATATCTCTGTTTTTTCTGCACGCACAGCATCAGAAAAAAACTTCTGGTAGAGATTCTGCCATTTCAACTCCATTTTCATCAACTTCACTTCATTTTCAACCAAAGTTGAATCAGCCATATTTTCTTCCTGTTCCTCCTGGCTGCCTCTGTACCTGGACAGGAAACAAATAGTCAGGATGTGTAACACACAAATCCTTCCCCGACTACCTAGAGTAGGGAAGTTCCCTGATGCCCTGGCTAAATTTCCTCTAGTAGTATAAATACCACCTCGGGTCTCTCCTGAAAAGAGGCTACTAGCTTAGTGGGACTAACCTGGTCAACAAAGGATAGAAAAGAACATTAAAATCCAGGCTAAGAGAAGTTATTGATGGAGATGGTAAGAAGTGAGGCCAGCTAACTCCTGTAATTAGAGATGTTTCATAAGCAGCAAGAAGGTTCAGTCCTTTGAGTTATTATAGCTTCACAGGTTCAAAGGTATATACTAGGCTAAAGACCACCAGGCTGTTTATAAGCCTAGCTGTGCAGTTCAGCTCAACTGTGTCCCTATGTATCATGGGTATTTTTAGGAGGGTGTATATTAGGAATATTCTAGAGGTTTTGTGAGGGGGTATGATGGTTTATGCATTACTGTCTGTCTTGTCTATTAAATAGATGGGGGCCAAACCTGGGGTAATTTCCAATTTCCCAACCATTGGTTAAGGTTACATTCTTAAAATGGATTAAGGACGGACTGTGCATCACATGGATGGAGAACCTATTCCAGAGCATGGGGATCCTCTGAAACACATATCTGTCTAGCCAACACGTCTTATTTATGTCACAAGCAAAATTTAAATCCTTGGATCTAGTGGTCCTGATGCTGTTCATTTTGGAGCTGCTCAAAAGATCCATCAGAGCTGTATCCGAGGATGCCTTGTATGCCAGGCATAGATCACCTTTCAGTAAACTGTAGGAATCAGAGTATAATGATAGGGATTTAAGGCAGTGTGTTTACACCTTGAATTCTCCTAATAAAGAACCTTTCTGGGCATTCCAACTGTTACACATGTCTGGTCAGGTACATGCCATAGGAGGCATTATACTCAGTTGTGGATCTAATAAGGGCCGAATGAAGTGGTACTATGATGTCCTTGGACTTGTATGCCTTACCCTTGCTTATAAGTTGGGTGACATAGAATGGTTTTCTTACTACCTTAGCCACATGTTGGTCATAGGCCAGATTACTATCTACATATGTTCCCTGATCCCTAACTACTGGGTCAACACTTAGGGGTGTCTTACTGATAGATTAAATAGCTTGGGTGGCTGCTTTCCCAAAAGGCACTATAATGCATTTCTTGGCATTCAGTGTCAGTCCATGACTTTGGCACCAGTCCTTTCTCTGTGTTAAACCCTCTTGTAAGATGTATATGTCATGGGAGAATCTATGATAGTTCCCAATTTACAGTCGTGTGTGAACTTGGTGATAAAGGCCCTTGGTATTAGCTTTTAACTCTGAGAAATAGATGACAAATAGGAACAGAACCAGCAAGGAACCCTGGGGTAATCTACTGGTGACTGGCCTTTTAATGGAGGTTATATAACCCATCCTGACTTCCTGGGTCCTGTTTGTGAGCCAGCTGGCATTCCAGTGAATTATGTAAGGGTTTATGCCCAGTTTGTTGAGTTTGTCAACTATGCCCGAGTGGGGAATTCTATCAGATGCCTTAGCCAGGTCCAGGTATACCGCATGCACCATTTTCCCCTCATCCATTTCCTTAGTGACCTTTTCAAAGAAGTCCACCAGGTTTGGTAGATAAAACCTTCCCTTGACAAAGCCAAACTGGGTTGGTTCCAGTGTCTAAAGGTTGCCTATGTCTTTTTTAATCATTTCCATGATAAATTGTTCCATGCCTTTGCATATTAGACTTGCCAGACTAATAGATCTGTAGTTTCTGAGGTCAGTGGTTGATCTGCCCTTAAGTGAGATAACTGTTGCAGTCCTCCATTCTCATGGTACAAAGCCTGTTTTGAAGCTATAATTGAAAAATTACTCAAGTCGTCCCAGTAGGTCATGTTTCAGTCTGTTTAGGAGCCATCCTTGGATATTGTTGAGGTCCATTTAGGCTGTATTTTTGGCCTTAGTGAGCACTGCCAGAACATGCTCCCTGTTAATAGTTGGGGGGCTATGCTAGTAGGTATTTCATGGGTGGATGCACGGGGGAGTGAAGCATGAAGTTTTAGCTGAATGTGTCAGCCAGCAAATTCACTATGCCACTCCGCTTAGTGAAGGTGGCATCATTGACCACCAGTTCAGCAAACCGGTGTGTGCTGCCTTTGAGGTATTGAACAAAGCTGTAGAAGGCCTAGTGGTTGTCTTTGGCCTCTGAAGCTGTTTTGACTATGTAATTGTTGGACTTCATTAGTCCTCTTAGTTTCCTGTTTGGTTTAATTAGAGAGCACCTATCATTGTGGGAGTTGCTTTTCCTGATTTTAGCCATGACTCTTTTCCTTCTGTAATATACCCTATTAAGGGTACAATTCCACCAGTGTGGCTTGTTTTTAGAGAATGCTTTTGGCTTAATTCTAGTAGGTACAACAGCCTCTACGCAGCCATTTACATGGTTGTACAGGGTCCCTGTGAAGAATTCCACAAAGGTTGCTGACTGTGAATATGATTTTTATTTAAAGGAGAAAGCTTTGTGATCCAATGTCACTAGAGAGGATGTGACACTTGGGGGGGGGGGGGGCAGGGGATGCAGCACTCACCCATATTGGTGAGTACCATGTCCAGTATGTTTGAACCTCTTGTGGGTGTGCACATTCTCTGGTTAGGGATATTTGTGTTATTAAAGCCCAGGAATTGTGTCTGCCAGTATGAGGCAGTGTATGTTTCCCAGTCCATACAGAGATGGTTAAAGTCTACTATGAATATGGCATTTGGTTTAATGTGAGTGTCTCCAGAAGGTCTAGGTATGATCTATGGGACTCTAGGGATATAGAGGGTGACCTACAGCTTATTAGGATATGGTATGGGACTTTGTCTGTGGTTATTTGCATGTGGATAAATTCCAGGGCATCATCCTATTTAACAATGTAGAATTATGGTTGTTATTAATATAGATTGAGACTCCTCCACATTTTTCCCATGTCTGTGCAGGTAATGGTCTACATAAGTGGAAGGCAATGAAGCCTTGTACTGTCAGAGTACTTTCTGTCGATTTAAACTGTGCTGCAGTAGCAGCACAGATATCTGTATACTCCAGAGTGGGGAGAGCTTTTAGTGTGTGGAGTTTCTTGTTTAGGCTCCTAGCATTCAGCAGTAACACCTTTAGGTTTATTTCGGTTTTCTTTACTGTGTCGGTAAGTTTGTCAATTCGGCATTGCCTAAAAAAGGCTGTAAGGGGGTGGATAAAGTTTTAGACAGTATTCAGATGCCTAGGGGGACAGATACAGACCATCCTTTGCAAAGCAACATGGTTTGCTGACCATGTCCTCCCATGGTGACAAATATTAAATACCCCTACAAAGATACCAGAAACGAAGCCCTCCCATGCGGACAAATATTAAGTACTCCTGCAAAGAGAATAGAAACTAAGCCAATTATTGAAGTAGATTATCTTTTGTTCGTCTGTGGCATCATTAGATTGGGGTATTCTTTTTCCCAGAGTATTGTTAATACTTGTTTCTTTCAGAGTTTCAGTATTTCTTGCACTGAGTTGCACTTTGCACCTTATATGTATATGTATATTTATATTTTTTGGATTGCTCTTAATAGTTGCTCACCCAGACTCTGCTACACTTTGCTGTGAGGGAAAGGTCAGTTTGCTTTTTGTTGTATCACTTTATTGCCTTCTTTCTGTTTTGAATACTGTTTTATTTACCTTGTGTTTTACTTGTATTCTGCTTTTAACTGCATATTAAAACTTGAAAAGAGACCACAGCTCTATCTCTTGTGAGTCAGGCAGAAATTGGTACAGGTCAACAGAACAAGTCAGTTAAGGTTAATCATCTGTGAGCTGAGGGGGTGGAGCTAGGAACTAAACCTTCTATTTAAGGGGTAAAATAAAACATTTCAGAGCTTTACTAGAAAGGCTCACCCAGACTCTGCTACACATTGCTGTGAGGGAAAGGTTAGTTTGCTTTTTATTTGTTGTATTACTTTACTGGCTTTCTCTATTTTAAATACTGTGATTTGTTTTATTTACCTTTTGTTTTACTTGTATTCTGCTTTTAACTGCATATTAAAACTTGAAAAGAGACCACAGCTCTCTCTCTCTTGTGAGTCAGGCAGCATTTTTTTTCCTGACACTCCCACCAGGTTACTGTAGTGTTCTTAAACACCACTGTCTTTCTAGTTATGTTCCCTTATGTTGATCTGACCATATATCTCATTTCCTCTATGTTTTTACTGGCTTGTGTGAGAAAATACAAAATTATCATTTTGTGAAATCACTCCCCTTCAACAATTTACGTTTATTGGCCATCCTACTGTATTTCAGAGTATCAGAATACAAAAGTGACCACCCCCTTTCAGTTTATCTTGCTGTTTTAAAAATAGTGACTCTCCACTAAAACTTAACTTTTTAGACAGGTAAAACTGAAGTTACCTACTTTCACATCTAACTCCTCTAGTACATACTGCAGTGTTTAGGCTAAACCATTTTTTTTCATCTTACCTTTAAGCATCCCTGTGACTAGCACTTGCTTTAAAACCTGCTGAAAAGCACTAGGAAGTCTTAAACTGATGCAAGCACTCAACTCTCCTTGTTAATAAGGAGAAATTAATCGTAGGCACTAAGCCTATAATTGCAAAGTACCTTGCTAAGGTAAGGGAAAACAGCTCTTGTACTTTACAAAAAAAAAAAAGCACCAAACCAGGCATGTCCAAGAGTCAGCTTCTGGTGATTTCTCAGTCAACCTGATGAATCTGGGCATACTGGGGCAATGCAGCAATTGCTTCATGTACACAGACAACCCTCTCCTCCTACTCCCTAACACTACCACTTGTGAGAGATGCACTTACATAGCCAAACTGGAATAAAAGCTCTCTCCACCCAAGATTGTGCTAGACAGACAAGAGGAGAAGGTTAACACCCACACTACACCTCAAGCAACACATAGCCCTTCTAAACCCACACCACCAACACCCACACATAGCAACACTAAACCCACATATGTGGAGGCCCTTAACAATAACCTGCCCAAACAACAAGGACCTCCGAAGCTGAAAGGCAAACAAACACCAATCACAACCAAAGTGTCACATAGCTCACAACACCAGTGTGCCGCCCAACAACAGCCCCTAAGGCAAGACAATGTATCCAACACTTTAGTCACAGGTGACTCTATAGTCAGGCACACTGATGTCCCACTCACCAGGCTGAACAAGGAGAAAATTATAGTCAGCTGCCTGTCGGGTGCCAGGATCCGCCACATAACGCATGCACTCAAGTCATTCCATAACAAGTACAAATATGACTCTGTCATTGTCCATGTTGGAGTGAATGACTTGAGACATACCTCCCTGGACTACATGAAAAGAGACATGAAAGAGCTCTTGGATCATGTGGCCAAGGCAGGTATGACCCTAGCCTTGAGTAGCATCCTGCCTTCACCCAGAATGATACCACAGTATAAAGACAAAATGATTGACTTCAACAATTGGCTAAGCTTCTGCTGTCATTCAAAGGGGATCCAGTATCTGTCTGCCTAGGACGATATGATTGACAGACCATAATGCTTTGCCAGAGATGGTCTGCACCTGTCGCCCCTGTGATTCAGTTTACTGGCTAAGGCTCTTGCCACCCCTATAGTGCCTTTTTTAGGCAAAGTTCAAAGGACAAGACCACCACCGTAATAGTACAAGCATGCAAAATCTGAAGGTAATGTTACTCAATGCTAGAAGTCTAAACCTCAAAATGCACTATCTCGAGGCACTCTTAAAAATGGAGAACATTGATATCTGCGCAGTAACTGAGACCTAGTTCAAGGCTCCAGAGAGCACCTCTGCAATACCAGGCTACAACTCTTACCACACTTTTCAGCCACCAAACTAGGACCGAAACACTAAAGGTGGAGGGGTGTCCATATTCACCAAGGATATTCACAACACCAGGCTAGTTGTCCAACACGAAATTCTCCAGGTGCAACTAACACTAGGTAAGACTGCAATCCAAACTGTAGCTTGCTACAGATCCCCCACCATGCCCCAAGATTCTCACTACACCTTTCTAAACATACTGGAAAATATTAAAATACAGCCAAACACCCTAATACTGGGAGATTTCAACTACCCTGCCATTAACTGGGAAAACTACTTGTGTACCAACACCTTTGCCCAACGGTTCTTGGAATTCATAAATTCCAATTCCCTGGATCAACTAATCCTTAGTCCCACCAGGGATTACAATATCCTAGATCTGGTCATTACCAACATGGGAAATTGATGCTCCACACCTATGGTCACCCCTTCATTGGTCAGGTCTGACCATAAGCTAATCACCCTTGACATCCACATCCCACCCCCAACCCCCAATAAGGAAACCTCCTTAAAAAACTTCTCCAAAGCCAACGTCATGCTACTCAAGTCATAAGTGACAAACTTCATGACACCCATGCATACGGGAACTGAAAGTTAGACTGCTGAATCCTACACTAAGGCATTGTATGAGCACATCCACTCGTGCATGAATTTTGCCATCCCCAATAGAACCAAGACGCTCTCCTCCAACAAAAGGAAGCCAATCTGGTGGTCCGTTGCCATAAACAAACTTTACAACAAAAGGAAGAAACTGTTGCAGAAAAGAGGAAAATCCTAGGATGCAAAAAAACTCCCTTACCAGCCTCAGTAAGAAGCTGAGATCCCTCATAAAATCCTCCAAAGCTAGTTACGAAAATAAAATTCCCAAAGATTCCAAAGACAACCACAAAGCATTCTATAGCTATCTCAAGAATGTAAATGGCAATGCTCAGATCTACTCTGAGCTACAACAGAATGGCATTAAATATACTGGTCCCAAGGATATTTCCAATATCCTGGCAGATCAATTCAGTGCCAACTTCACCCCCCTCTCACCCCCTAAAGGGCCCATCTCAATACCGAAGGAATAATAATAATAGTAATAATGGCCACACAGGTAAAAAACACAATCTCCAAAAACTACGAATACAGCATCCATGGGACCAGACAACATCCCAGGCTGTGTACTACATGAACTACAAAATGAACTGGCACCTCACCTAAGTGCCATGTTTAATCACATAGCCTCACCTCAGGCTTCATGCCCACTGAGTGGTACACAGCTACATTTATCCCACTCCACAAGAGGGGATCCAACTTGGATCCCTGGAACTACCACCCCATCAGTTTGACAAGCCTGATCTGCAAGGCCATGGAATGTCTTATCATGGAACTTATAAACAAAGACATTGGCAACCTTCAAACATGGGACCCCACGCAGTTTGGGTTCGTGAAGAGCCGATCTTGTCTCCTGAACCTGAATGACTTCTTCGAATCAGTCTCCAGAGACGTGGACAAGGGTAAGGTGGTCCACACAGCCTATCTGGACCTCACCAAGGCCTTCAACACCATCCCCCACTCAGGAATCATAGATAAACTTACTAAGCTGGGCATTAATCCCTACGTCACTCAATGGGTTGCCAACTGGCTTACTGACAGAACCCACAATGTAAAAGTAGCCGACTCCAAATCCAGCTCCAGACAAATGAAAAGTGGAGTACCTCAGCGTTCAGTCCTGGGACCGCTCTTGTTTGGCATCTACTTCTCTGATGTACAGGTCAACACTAAGGGACTCCGGCTAACAAAGTTCACAGATGACTGCAAACAGGGAGCCATTATTGAATCCCCAAATGATGTGGATATTCTACAAGAGGGCCTTACAGAAACAGATTCTTGGTTCCAGAGTCATGGGCTCAAGCTCAATGCCAAGAAATGTATAGTAATCCCCTTTGGGAAAAAACATGTACCCATGAATTACCACATGGGTGGCAGTACACTAAACATCAAAAGTGTGATAAGAGACTTAGGGACACAGGTGGACAGTGGTCTCACCTTTGATAACCACATCGCCACAACAGTCAGGAAATCCTTCTATGTGGCACACCTCATCACTAAGGGCTTTTTATCCAGAAAAAAGGAGGTCATTGTCCCACTGTACTCATCCCTCATTAGACCCATTATAGAATACAATGCCCTGTTTGGTATGTACCTCTCAAGACATCTGCAACAACTGGAAAAGCTGCAGAAATACCTCACTAAAAGAATCACAGGCCTAAAGCAGACGCCCTATGCTGACCATCTAAAAAACTCCACCTATACTCTGTCGCATATTGTCTACTCAGAGGCAATCTCTGCTTAACATACAAGACCATGTCAAACACAAAGCTGTTGGACATGCTACACTTAAAGAAATCCCAATCCCTCAGAGACACATGCTCCAGAGATCTAAACCTTGTCATCACAATAAACAAAACATGCTGGAGGGATAGGTTCCTGACCCAGAGACTTCCCAGACTATGGAACAGACTGCCCATACATGTCAAGCAGAGCACCTCTTTGGCCCTCTTCAAAAGGAACCTTGATGATTGGATGGGCGATAGGAAATTCACCCCGGGAAATTCACCCCGGGGATCACATCAGTCACCCTGCTAGACAGGGTTCCAGGGAAGTAAACACTGTGAAAGAAACAGCCAGGGAATTGTTATGGCTAGGCTTTTATAGGCCCTAGGTCCAATAGCCTATTACCAACCTATGAACCTATGGACCTATGTTCTTAATAGTCCTATGTATGTCGTTTATGTAATTCATACTCGGAGAGTCATTGAAACCAGAGTCAAATTCCTTGTATGCTCATACTTGGCCAATAAATGTGATTCTGATCATCCTTGTTGAAGGTAGAATGCTGGTCAATGCAAAGCACATACCTGACAGAGACATTTATTCAAAGAGATCAACAATGTCTCCCTTCATATAGTCCAGGGAAGTACATCTCAGGTCATTAACATCCACATGGACTATGACAGAATCACATGTGGTATAGTGACTTGAGTGTGTGAGTAACTTGACAGATCTTGGCTTCAGATAAGCAACTAACTGTTATCTTTTCCTTGTTCAGTTTGTTCAGTGGGGCGTCTGAGTGTTGTACAATGGAATCCCCTATGACAAGAGTCCTGGGTAATGTGTTGGCTTGCTTTATGGGATTTGCTGTTGGGGATCCACTGGGTATAGGCATATGTGTGGTGTTTGGTGTTGCTTTTAATGAGTGTTTTAGAGACTGCGGAGTATATATTTTGATATTTATTGGCTTAGGAGGTCTTTGAGGTTAGGGAAGATTGCTTTTTATTGCCTCAGCATAGGATGGGCTATTTGTCTGTATGTGTGGTGGACACTGTGGTGGATGTAGTGTGTGTTTTCTTGACAACCTTGTTTGTATGAGATTTTTGCCTAGAGTGTAATTGTCTATGTGCATCTCTCACATATTGTGTTTGTTTCTTTAAGGATTAAATAGTTATTTGTGAACATGAGACAATTGATACATTGCAAAACACAAAAATGCCAAGCTGGAACAGAAGGATGAAACACTCCACAGTCAATAAATGCACCTATTCAGGCCAATTCAATAAAACCAATACTGGAGTTTATTGAAAAGAATAAAACAAATGATAAGCGCTTTCATCCTGACCACTTCAGAACTTCATCAGATAATAAATTTAATCACACAATCTATTTATATAGTACAGAAAAACTGGCTAAAAAATCATTAAACAATTAATACATGATTTAAACTGACACACCCCCTTAAAGGAAAACACGTGTAAATGACTGCATTATATATGTAACATATAAAATCTGTATAAGATGGAATAAATAGATGGTACAAAAACTCTCATTGTAATATAAAAACATAGATAAAATGGTGTTTAAAAATACATAAATAATGAATAAATAGTTATTTAAAACATTGTTATCTTTCTACAGCTTTTAACTTTAAAAGGAGCTGATAGAAATCTGTTCATTTAAGCCTGGCCAACTAGATGCATTAAGACACAGTTGCCAGTAAAGCTCCCTCTTTTCTAGTAAAAGAGTCCAGGCTCCACCTCGAGGTTCTGTTTTAATAAAACAGACCAGGCTCCACCTCGAGGTTCTGTTTTAATAAAACAGATCAGGCTCCACCTCAAGGTTCTGTTTTAATAAAACAGACCAGGCTCCACCTCGAGGTTCTGTTTTAATATTATCTATGACAGTAAAATGAAAAGAATGACCAGTATTTTCCATTATGTGCTTGCTAAGTGCATTTGTATCTTTTTTTAATTTTATGTCGTACAAATGCTCATAGATATGTTTTTTTTAATTTGCTGTCCATTTTTCCAGTATAAAAACAGATACAACAATGACAGAGCACAATAAATAATCCTTTCAGATCCACAATTGTATTTTTGATGAAGTTTTACTTCAATGCTGTTTATCAGAAAAGTGTTACCTTCCTTAATGTGTTTATAATAGTTACACATGGCACACTTTTTCATGTGCCCAACATTATTCATTCCCTTTGGTTTCATCTCAAATATATTCTTTTAAGTTTCTGCCCTTCTTAAATACTATGGCAGGATGTGAATCAATAAGGAATCTAATGGCTTTTTCGTGATTTAGTATGGACCAATTATTTTCTAAGATTTTTCTTAATGTGTAACTGTCATTAGTGTATATGGTAATGAAAGACGTTTTATAGTCCCTTTTTATTTCTTTGTTCTCCACATTTAAGCCTTGAGTGGAGTTGTTGACACTGGTGATGCTGGTGTCAATATCTGATAGTAAAGGACTAAAATGACCTCTCTCCCTTTTATTTACTACTTCCAACATAATATTAGTAATAAATTTGTACGGATAGCCTCTCCTTGAAAACATGGATTTCAAGTTGTCACATTCACTGAGAAAATCATCCATGACTGAAACCATTCGGGCTGCCCTAACAAATTGCCCCTTTACAATGGATTTTTTCTGTTTCAGTGGATGTGTACTTGAGTAATGGAGTAGGGAGTTGGAGTAGGTTTCCTTTCTATATATTTTTGAAACAAACTTATTGTTTGTATAATCTTTAGTGAGAAGAATATCTAGAAAGGGTAACTGGTCCATACTATAATTATGTGTGAATTTCAGAAATGTAGTAGTAGAATCCATATAAGAAATTAATTCATTGATGTGTTCTGGGGGTCCATCCACAAAATAAAAATGTCATCCAGGAACCGGGTGTAACATTTACATGATTGACCATTGGACTGTTGAACAAAAACTTCTTTTCTCATTGGGTGACAATATTTGCATACAGGCCCCCACAAGAAAAACCCATTGCCACCCCCTCCTGTTGCAGATATATTTCATGGTTAAAGTAGATGAACTTGTTTTTCAAAACAAGTTCAATTAAGTGTGTATATACTTGGACATTGTTATGGTCAACTCCTTTTTCATGTAAGTATTCTGAAAACCATTCCAAGCCTGTGTTATGGGAAATAACAGAATATGAATCTTTGATGTCAATAGTCAAAAGGACATACCCAGTTTTAAATGGAGTGTTGTTAATGAGATGTAAAAAACTCCATGAGTCCTTACATATATGGGTTTCAGAGAATACCAGTTCTTTAAGTTTAATGTCTTGGAGTTTTGTGAGTGGGTGGGTAATGGAACCTTTTGCATCCACAATGGGTCTCATGGGTGGCTGTTTGAGGTTTTTATGCAGTTTAGGTAACTCAAACATCACTGACATCCTGGGATATGACACTGTCAGATAGTTTAACTCTTCAATGGTGATGGACCCCTCTATAAATAAATTCTGTAACTCGTTGTTAATTCTATTGTATGCTGTGTGTAATTCATTCAAGGAGGATTTTGCATATGTTTTCCCATTCAAAATGTGTAACATCTTGTTAGTGTAATCAACCTAATTCATAAGGACTACACTCCTCCCTTGTCAGGTTTCATTATTCTGACCAAATCAAGTACACTTTTAATGTCCTGTAATACACCCTCCACATTATTGTCTGTCTGTCTTTGTTGATTAATCCTTAAAAAATGGTGAATATCAAGTTCACATATTCTTTCAAACAGTTGGATAATCAGGTGAAGGGGGGATTGTATGTGCTTGACATGGCTAAAGGATTAATAAAATCTTCTGATAATGAATTCTGAAAAAGGACCTTGAAATTCAACTTATGTATGTATAATTTCAGGTCAATTAATGTGCTGGAAATGTCTGTGGGTTGTGCAGGTACATAAGTAAAACCTTTTGAAAATAAGTCGGTCTGTGGGTTGTGCAGGTACGTAAGTAAAACCTTTTGAAAATAAGTCACAGTGCTTAGTCTCAATAAACACACCAGAAAAAATATACACTTTGAAATCGCCTTCACCATTGGTAATGATATGACAATGAGGTAGTACATAGTCAGAAAACACCTCTAAAATAGCTGGAAAATCATTATTTAATTCCTGTTGACCAAGTTTGATTCTGTGCCCCCTCCCCCTCTGATTGAATCTCCCCCTTATGTTCCATTGAGTACTGGGGGGATAAGTGTTCCCCTGGTGTGTTTCCCAGGATTGGTCTGAGACTGCTGTTTTGTTCCTTATTCTCTCCGACCGTCTTAGGGGTGGGAATTCTCGTGTGTCTAAAAAATCATTTTGTCCATTGTTAGCAATATCACAGTCAACTTCAATGTTAAGAGAATTGTTACCAGCAAAATTATTATAACCATGGTCTAGGAATTTGATACCCTATTCCTGTGAAGGGGGTGGTTTTGGGTAAGCCCATCCCTTCCCATAGTCATTTTTATCCCTGTTAAGTTTTTTTACCTTACGTGCTGTTATAGAGTTAGATAACTGCTCAATACTGTGAAAAATATGTGTGTATTCATATTTAAATTCATCATATTGTGTGTGTTCACTTATTCTTTTATCAAGCTCTGAAACACTAGTAATTAAATCATTAATCATAACATCATTACTTTTCACAATAACTTTCATGCATTTAATACCATGAGCATCAAAGAGAGTCATAAGTTCTTTATGCAGGTCAGAGCCTGTTTTTAAACGACTGGGATAATGCCACATTCTGAGTCCCTTAGGAACAATGTGCTCTTTTATACATTCAGCAAAGTATGCATTGTCAAGCTGCATGTGCTTCATTTTTGAAAATTTGTAGTCAAATTCTTCTAAAAGTAACTGAATATTATTGTTAAAAACAGTACCTGTTGATTGCTTTTCACTGTTCAAAACTATGGCTTCAGTAAGCCAGGCACATGAAAAAGTGTGCCATGTGTAACTATTGTAAACATATTAAGGAAGGTAGCACTTTTCTGATAAACAACATTGAAGTAAAACTTAATCAAAAATACAATTGTGGATCCTTTAAGGATTATTTATTGCGCTCTATGTAATTTTTGTAGCTGTTTTTATATTGGAAAAATGGACCGTAAATTAAAAAAACATATCTATGAGCATTTGTATGACATAAAATCAAAAAAAGATACAAATGCACTTAGCAAGCACATAATGGAAAACACTGGCCATTCTTTTCATTTTACTGTCATTGATAATATTAAAATGGAATCTCGAGGTGGAGCCTGGTCTCTTTTACTTAGGTTCATAGGTTCATAGATTAGTACTAGGCTAACTGCCCTTGTGGGCCATTTTCAGCCTAGCCAGTTACCCCTTGTGAGAATCAAACCCTGCACCTTATGCTTGTAAGGTAAACACCTTAACCATTATGCCAACCTACTAGAAAAGAGGGAGCTTTACTGGCAACTGTGTCTTAATGCATCTAGTTGGCCAGGCTTAAATGAACACATTTCTATCAGCTCTCTTTTAAATTTAAAAGCCCTAGAAAGATAACACTGTTTTAAATAATGTTCTAAATAATTATTTATTCATTATTTATGTATTTTTAAACACCATTTTATCTATGTTTTTGTATTACAATAAGAGTTTTTTGCCATCTATTTATCCCATCTTATACAGATTTTATATGTTACATATATAATGCAGTCTTTTACATGTCTTTTCCTTTAAGGGGGATGTGTCAGTTTAAATAATGTATTAATTGTTTAATGATTTTTTTAGCCAGTTTTTCTGTACTATATAAATAGATTGTGTAATTAAATGTATTATCTGATGAAGTTCTGAAGTGGTCAGGATGAAGGTGCTTATCATTTGTTTTATTCTTTTCAATAAACTCCAGTATTGGTTTTATTGAATTGGCCTGAATAGGTGCATTTATTTACTATGGAGTGGTTCATCCTTCTGTTCCTGCTTGGCATTTTTGTGTTTTGCAACAGTTTTTTCTTCTTGCCTTTTTTACAATTGCTACATTGTCTAAGGATGCCAATATCTACCCACGTGGCTATGGAGACATTTGGAAATTACATATCCATGTTGTCCAGACCTCTGTTTGTGTGGGCTACTGTAGGTTGTGGACTGGGTTATACAGAAGTCTCATTTGATAGTCTCTGGGGGTTGTCAAATTTCACATTAGACTAATTTAGATTGTTCTAAGATTTGGTGCTAGTGCTGTTTAATGTGCTGGAGACAAATTGTAGTAAGGGAGGTCTACTCAAGTGTAATGCTGATTTGCTGAATGGGCACTTAGTAATATGGATATATGCAAAACAATAGGTGGGAAAGTATAGGTTACACAACCAACAACAGAAATGAAGGAGGGGAGGAAGGGACTTGGAAGTCAGATTACCATAATGGGAAGAAGCTGGAGGCATAGCCTTTTAAAACCATAACAAAAGAAAGCAGAAAGAGTTGGGGGAAAATTTCAAACTGGAGCTCTAGTCCTATTTATTATTTATTTATTTATTTTACATTTGTTGACCTGGATTGTCCGACTGAGCTGAAGAGCCCTTTTTCAGCGGAGGCCAGGGAGAAAAGCTCCAACATATTATACAATTTTCATTATAATCCAAAAGAAAATCGTCACAGAACACTGCTATGTTGCTTTTTCCAAGGCTTTAATAAAATAAAATTTCTATAAAAACACAAAATCAACTCTCCATATAAAATGTGGATAATCCAAGATGAGCGCTTTCGGCTGTAAACCCTTCATCAGATATCCAAACATCACTTCCTTCACAATATTTAAACTAAACACAACCAATAGACATTCAGTAAAATACCCGCCTATTTTTCAGGGCGGGCCTCATGGGAATCACATCATTTAACCCAGGTGTTCTATGGGATGTCAATTCAATAATCCATTTAGCTTCCGCTACCTCTGTGAGGTGTCTGATATCCCCCCCTCTATTGCCTGTTTTAATATTCACTATAGCCCTAAATTTGAAAAAAATTTAATTATTTTTCTCTATATGTCTAGACAGAGCATTGTGGGGGTCATTTGTTCTTATTGCTGAGAGGTGTTGTAATATCCTAACTTTAAACATATTGTTAGTTTTACCTATATAAAAGCAGGTACATTGTTGACATTCAGCTAAATACACTATATCTGTGGTCCCTCAAGTTGCCCTAGCTTTAAACTCAAAGAGCTTACCTGTTACTGGGTGTATAAATGACGTATCTTCGTTGATACTGTTACATGCCTTACAAGTTCCACAAGGTATACTCCCTATTTTGGTTTTGAAAGGTTGTTTTTGAAAAGATTTCTCTTTTCCAAGAATGTCCTTTAAGTTTTTGTTCCTTCTAAAACCAAACTTTGGACTCTTGCCTATTATTGTTTTGGTTTTATCTTCTGTTAATAAAATGTTCCAATTTTTTCTAACAATATCACATATTCCTTTTATATCGCTACTATATTTAAGCATTATTTTTAGTTGTTGTTCTTCACTTTTCGAAACAGGTCCTGGTTCTAAGTTATCACTGCGACGTAATCATGGTTTTAACTTACCTTGTCTAAAATTTTTATTTTTCTCTACCACATTGTGCACCAAATCTTTCTTATACCCTCTAGTCACAAAATTATCTTGTAGTTGATCTACCTCATTATCAAATTGTATTTCTTCCGTACAAATCCTGGAAACCCTACTCACTTGTCCCTGAATGATATTGGGAAAAGTGAACCTAGGGTGCATACTGTTAAAGTCCAACAGAGTGTTCTTCCAACAGTCCTTCCTATGCACATGACTGGAAAAACCTTGAGTATCAAAATGTAAAACTACATCTAAAAAATCTATGGAATTACTAGAACCATCGTAAATCTCAAGAAGGAAGTGGTGGATTCTATGTATGTTACAAATGCATTTAACTGCTCTAAGTTACCCTTCCAAAAAATAAAAATATCATCCACAAAACGCTTATATAAAATGATATGTTTTTCCCAAAGCTTGTTTTTTAAGAAGGATTTTCTCTCCCAATACGATAAAACAAGGTTGGCATAGGTATTTGCACAGGGGGAACCCATGGCTACCCCCTGTGCTTGCCTATATGTTTGATTCAAACCTAAAAAGACATTATTTTCCAAAACCAAACCTAACATGATCTTCAATAGCTCAATTTTGGTTACTTCTACATCTATGTCTTTTAGAAGGGAACCTATGGTCTCAATCCCATATTCATTGCTGATAACCGTGAACAGATCTTTCACGTCCACGTTTACATTTGTTGACCAGGATTGTCCGACTGAGCTGAAGAGCCCTTTTTCAGCGGAGGCCAGGGAGAAAAGCTCCAACATATTATACAATTTTCATTATAAATTAGCATTAAACAGCAATGTTACAGGATTATTGCAAGGTATTAAGTAGCAATACAATGTTATACAGTCATATGATTAGAAGTTCCGAAACTTATAGCTTAATGTCTGAGTTGAGGGGCAGACTCAAAGAGCAGGAGGAATCCAGTACCAAGGTAAACAGAAAGGCACTGGAATGCAACTTTAAGCATGTATGTACAGCTATAAAAAATACTGAAGCACAAATCCTGGAGCAGAATTCACAATAATGTAACTACTACAATCCAACCATAGACTAAAACACCAGACTATGCAGAAATTTAGCAGTAACACTGTAATAAATGACTAAATTAGGTAATTCTACTTTTGGAAATAGAAGTGTAGTATAATATATAAATGATGCTAAAATCTTTCAGTAAAACACAATCTTCACACAACTACAAGACTAAGGTCCCAGGACAAACTAAAAAAGTGTGAATAGATAATTTCTTTGACTAAACCATGGACAAAAAGCAACAAAGTGCAAAAACATATTGTCACACAAGTCATTGTAAGTGCAATTTGAAATAAAATATTTAAGCAGAATTTAAATAAAAGCTGTTTTCTGCCCATTTTGATGAAAAGCTTGTATCTCTCACATTGAACAAAGACCCTGGTTGGATGTAGTTTTGTGCTAAATATAGCAGACTTGCTTGACAGGGACTTAATCAAATAAAGCCAATACTGGAGCTCTAGTCCTAAAGATAGAATTTGAGAAACTTTTTGGTTAATGTCAGATTGGGGGGGGGGTAGGGCAGACTCAAATACCAGGGGAAAATCAGTATTAAGGTAAACAGAAAGGCACTGAAATCTAACTTTAACCAGGTACATACAGCTATAAAATACTGCAGTAACAATCCTGAGGCAGAATTCACAATCCTACCACTGTCTAAGGCACCAGACTACTGATTTTGAAAAATCAGTTACATGGGAGCATAAGAACCTCATAAAACAGAAGAAGTAGCAAAGTGTGGCCCTGCATCAATTAACTATGCAGTATTAATGACATTCAATGACATGATCAGAATATACTGCTAAAACACAGCAGAACATGTAATAACTGGGAGAACAGTGCACCATGGTGATCATGTGACCTTGTGAGTGCAGTAGCATGTATGCAGTATGCTTGAGATTATACAGTTTCATATGCTCAGCAATGCACCACTATGAGCACAACTGATAGATCAGCTAATGACTATACAGCAAAGCCCTTACTATTTTTATATTTGTCATTGTCCAATAGCCTGTGGTCACTACATCCAGTCCTGTTCTGATTTGTACCTCCTCGTTAATTGCTTTGCACTGGCTATAAACTGATTCCTCTCTGTAATAACTGACCTGAGGGTGGGACTCTCACTGTCATAGAATGTTTTGCTAAATCTCCCCACATCTTGGTTTCTACTTCCACTCATTCACCATCTTCTTTCACAGTGCATTTATGTGTCATTTCTATTGTTCTAAGACTATGCCGAACAATGAAAAGACTTTGGTAGTGTGTTGTATTTCTGTTGGTTTCATTAAAGCCAGATAAGCTTTGTATATATTCAGCCTGTGCCTTTTAACAAGTATTTATGTGATGTCAGTTGTTGGTGTTTTTGTATATATTGTGATGCCCATGCACTGGCCCAGTAATCAAAGAGCCTCTATCCTCACCACTAGCACCAGTGAGGAGCGTCCACATTGGGAGGATTACAAGTAAACATGTACAGTTTCCATTAAGAACACATAGAGATCACAGTCAGTCTAGGGCTGGTTTCTCCCTTTCTCTCCAGATCCCCCCAGTAAGACTCCCCACTGGCACAGCTATAGGGTACAGATCTCAGCCGAGTAGTCAAGCCAAAACCTCCAGCATCCTCTCTGTCCAACCAGTGCTTAGTGTCCCTGCCCAAGTAGCTGACACACACACACAAACACACACACACACACACACACACACACACACACACACACACAGACACACACACACACACACACACACGCACACTTTGAGATTTGATTTATATACAGACACTCCTGGGAAAGGCTGGCACAGGCTCACTAGCTATGCCCCCCTTCTGCCCAGGCTATGAGATAGTAACCACTGCTACCATCTACTCTTAGCTACTCTAAAGGCCCTTACCAAAGTGTGTCCAATTCTACTGTCCAATGTTACTGTTATGCAAATAGTGTGACCCAGAGCTAAGGCTTTTGGAATGGCTTGTACTGTATCACCAAATACATGCAAGTACTCTAAGAGCTTAAATTATCTCTACACAAAACAGCCACAGTTAAAAGGTTTAAAAATATTTAATAATAAATAATAAACACACAAGACAATGCTCATTAATTCAACACAGTGATAACAGAGAGTTCAGAAATCACACAAAATACTTGAAAACAACATTATAGGACAGTCTGACATAAATATAGAAAACAGCTACACTGATCTTACTGTATTTCTATCTATCAATAAGAGAAATCACTGTTGTAAATCCTACTTACAGAACAAGGCAAAGTGCTGGTGAGTTGTTATCAGCTTCAGAACAAAATACAAAATGCAATCTCTTTCTCTTGAGATAGTTCTTAAATTGATAATATACGTTACTGCTGAGGCATTTAATATTACATCATCCTTGTCATGTCTGCTTAAGTTTCCCAGGTTCACAGAACTTAAAATTTAACATTTCTTTGTGATCTGCAGCTGCCAGGAAGTCACAGTAATAAAGGACACTTTACATGTGAAACCTAGTAATTATCTCTGCCTTAAGACAATAGAAAGAAGCACCTAGCCCAGACATCCTGTATCTTAGCTTGAGATCACACACAATAGTAAAATTATTTTTTTATCAGCTTATTTTCTTAAATTTTGCAAGTTAACTGTGTATGTCCCAATATTCTACCATGAAAACATACATGACATAGGCATAGAGGTTATACACATTTCTGCTGTTTTCCAAGCAGGGTGCACTGTGGTTACATTTTTGAATCACAGCATATAACACAGTTTTTTTTTTACATTTGTGATACAAGCCTGTGGATCATATTAATATTTACAATGACATAGAATTATTTACAAAATTCTATCTAACTGGGCTGGCAGCCTTCACATTTTATCACATATATAACACTCTTTTTACGTATTGGTTAATCAAAGTCAAAGTAAATTTTGTTGTCATTTAGCCAACATGAGTGCAGTATAAACGAAATTGTGTGCATCAGGCTTGAAATGAGAAGACATATACATACATAAACACACAAACACACACACACACACACACACACACATATATATATATATATATATATATATATATATATATATATATATATATATATATACACACACACAATAATACATACAATGGACATATATTCATCATTTCACATTAGACAGGTTGTTCGACCTATATATTACTACAGTTTATCTTATCTAGAATTTTCAGTAACTGAATGATTTCTTATCGCACAAGTTCCTATTGTACTGTGTGATTCTCACATGAATAAGAGGAACTAGTTAGTATAATGTTGCACATTCATTGCTATCTATGTATTGTTAATGTTTAGAATCCAAACTGCCTCTCATTTATTTGCTCCAAAAGAGTTGGCTGTCCTATATCCTGTCATTGTCCGGCTTCCCTGAGATTATTGCCAGAGTTTGAGTCTCACTGCCTGAGGGAAGAAGCAGTTTCTGAACCTGGACATTTTACAGTACATGCTGCAGTATCTTGGATGACAAGCATGTGAACAGTTCATAAGCAGGGTGTGTAGGATCCTTGATTATTTTTGTAGCTCTGTTATGATATCATGCTGTGTATAACTCCTGCAGTACCAGACGTTTGGAGCCCGTTATCTTCTCTACCACTTTCATTATCCTTTTTCGAGCTTTTTGGTCTACAACTAAGCAGTTCCTGTACCACACTGAAAAGTTACACATTAGGATACTTTCTATGGTACCCCTATAGGAGGTGGAGAGGATAGGGGAAAGCAGACTCGCTTCCCCTCAGTCTCCTCAGGAAATTCAGACATTGATGAGCCTTCTTTACTATGTCTGGTGTTCATTGACCAAGATAGATCTGCCATGATGTGAACCCTCAGGAATTTTGTGCTCTTTACTCTTTCCTTCCTCTCAACATTAAGCATGAGAGGAGATTGAGTTTATGTTTTCCTGAAGTCCATTATGATTTTCTTTGTTTTGTTGATAGATCAGCTAACCCAATGAACACTTGCAAAGTGCTAGTTTTATATTGTGGTTATCAGTGTAGTGCTATGTTATGATAATGCGGTCTATACAGCTCTATATACTGTATTACTGTGATTCTCTATCAGTATACCTCCTGGATGTAGAACCAGTACAGATGTTGCTGCATGGGTCTATTTCAGTAGATCAAATTAACATAACATTAAAATGCATAATGTCGAGTTGTGAATGCCAAAAAGGTACATCAATGAAAACGCAAAAGAGCAAAACTCAAAATTTCAAATATGATACAATATATGAAGTACTACCTAGATGCTATAAATTAAGTGAACTCATCTAGCATCTCATACTTCGTACCTACAGGAAATGACATCTTCACATATGGTATCTTACGGCAGCATATACTATTGATGTACTCAAGTATGAATTTATACACTGTACACATATTAAAGAATGTTATGTTGTACTCTTTTTAGTACGTTTATTACTAATACAGTTTGTCATTAATGTTTTCACAGGATAAGGGTGTCAGGCATGCTTGTATACACTCACCTGCAGTATTGACGATATACTGAGTTTTGCTGTTTTGCATTTTAGTTGATATGTCTTTTCGGCATTCTCATCTCAATATTGTGCATTTCAGTTTTGTGTTAATTTGATTTAATGCAGACAGTGTCACTAACAGGGCAGTCCATCAAGTCCATTACAGGGTAACCAACATGAGCCTGCATGCCCACAACAGTGCTCATACCATTTCAAAGAACAGGATGATTGTGGGTGAAGATCCACTGTCACAGACCACCTTCACTACCATGGAGGAGTTCCTGTTGTCCTTGTATCTGGAAACCTGAGAAAACCCTGATAGATGGTTGAGGCCTCCATGTAGGGCCTTAACTAGATGCACCATCATATAGCTCTTTTGCAGATACTCCAGGTTGGCGCTGTCTTATGTCAGTAACAGATCTGTGGCATGCCTGTGTCATGAGCTCAGGGATCCTCGTTGCTGCCATATGTCATCTACAGGTACACCTGTAATGCAAGTATACAGGTATAAAATGCAAGGTATGTTTATCTACATTGTTTGCGTAGCTGTGATCTGTACCACCAAGGCATCACAGGGAAGTGGGATACTTGCTTTCACAGACGCTAAGGTTATGTGATCCTGTGCCATGGAACAATGCATGACTTACGTCAGTGCTGCATCAGACACTGGCAATGATGGAGATAACCTCATAGTATCACAGTCTGAGAGCACAGTGCCACTGCTAGCATTGCTTACTGTGGCGGGAACAATACCACCAATGTCCAATGACATGGCTGTGTTGCACATGGAACTGACTGCACCTCTCCAGAGCCCATGAAAAGATAGGTTATGTCTGGCACCCCTAGTGATGGAGTATCCTTGTCCTCTGCCCATACACCTGCAGTGAGCAATGACCCCTGCATAGAGTGTGGGGACAAGGGTCAGGTATGACGGACCAATGGTCATCACCGGCAAAGTTCCTGCTCATTGCCTGAAATGGGTGTCACAATGATCATTACTCAACAGATGTGCAGAGCTGTCATCCAAGCATAGGTAGATGCCACCACTGCTGCAGCAGAAGCAATAGACATACTGTGTGGCCTGTGGGATGAGCATGCCATGTTTGATAAGCATATGAGTGCCCTCACTGCCATCATAGAGTGGTCTGCCTTGATACACCAGGGCCAGTGCCATTCCTGTGGCCACTGTGCCTCTGTGTTCATTGAGGCACACCACAGAGGGCAGGTAGGTCAATGTCATGTACAGCTAACTCCTTCACACCACCCACTGATGATGTGTCTTGTGGCTGCCTGCAAAGATGTGAACTGCATGGCAGCCAGGCACTTGGCATGAACAGGCAGTCATGGTTTCATGGTTTGGCTTCACCCTTCTCAGTTGTTGTTGTTGGTGTTGGTAGTGCTGGTGCTAATGCCATTCCTAAGAGAGGATGTATCCATGGCTGGGAATGTTCACATGTTGTTCCCAGCTGAGGTCTCATGCACATACACACACCTACACACAGCGCAACCACATCTGCAGGAGCTGTGTCCATATAACCCATTCTGAGTAAATATCCACTACTACTGGCCCTCAGTCTCCTGTCCATATCACACATTCCCTTCCACATCCTTAGTTCCCCACCACCACTGTACCCATTGCTCATTCCTGTTACTGTGCCCCTCTACGCCTGTGCATATAATGATGGCTGTGGCCTGTCCTCATTGCTGTGCTGTAGTGATAGGTCATGTATGATGTACACTGTGGTGAGTCACTCTGCAGTATAGCCTGGATGTGTTACTGCATGTATCTGTTTTAATTTTTGCTGTGTCTAATCTGGCCCATAGTTTTGAACCTGATAGCAGTCTCCTTCTCCAGCTGTTTGCATACCATGAGGATGTGCAGAATTGCACAGCCAGCAGTTATCTTGCTACATGTCTCTGGAGATCACTGCAGCTTACCACCAGAGGAGTATTGGCAGTGAATGTGTGTCTTGATCAGTCAGAACATATGCGCACTAATCTACAAAGCAGCAACAAAGTATTACAGCACGGATATAAAATCAAATTAAAAAAAAAATAAAACACCAATTCAACAGTCAGAATAAGAGTTAAAATTTATTATTTTATCTTTTCTTCCTCATTATAAACAGGGCTTCTTTACAATAAATAATTAAAAGCATGTTGCACTTATATACTCACAAACTCATAACATGAACAATTGACAAATGTTAACTTAATAAAACAAACCATCTTATAATTAATTAACTTTAGTAAGTATTCAGTCATTTAAAAATCACTTAATATTTATGAATTTATTAAACCCAGGAAACTTATAGGTCTGAATTTTAAGCTGTCAAAGTTTCTTTGACGTCTAATCCAGTCTTATAATTGCCTCCCCTATAATATAGTGAAACATTGTCCAAAATACTAAAGTAGAACTTTTTAAAATACAAACAATGTCTAATTTGTCTGTATAATGCCTTATTTTAATTTTTTGTTGCTTAATAGCATATAAATGCTTTTAATTATTATTGAAAATTTGTGTGGTCATACCAACATAATACACATTGCAGTAAAAACAGATAGCAATGCAAATAACCCCTACTGAATTACAATTATAAATTAAATAATACTGATAGTCCTCTCAAAATGCATTAAATTAATAAATGGTCCTTCCAAATTAAAATTACATGCTGTACAAAATCCACATTTAAAAGTTCCATTATCCCATTAACATTCCCAGATGGTATTCTAGTTGAATCAGTTTTTAAAATTTCTTTTAAAGATGCACCTTCCTTAAACACAAAATGAGGTGAAGGGCCTAGAATGGAAGTTAAATCCATATTTCCTAAAATAATCTTTCAATTCTCCACTATAACTTTTTAATGCTGTCCTGTCCAGGAGGGGCTGACCCAGGCAAACAACTGGGGTCAGAGCCATGGACTAAAACTAAATGCCAAGAAGTGCATAATAGTATCCTTCGGTAAATCATCCACCCCTGGTAACTATCATAGTGACAACACACCCCTTAGAGTTGATGCGGTAGTCAGGGACTGGGGAACACATAGATAGTAATCTAGCCTTTGACCACCATGTGTCTATAGTAGTAAGGAAATAATTCTATGTTGTACAACTTATAAACAAAGGTATGGCATCCAAGTCCAAGGAAGTCATTGTTCCACTGTATTCTGCATTCATCAGACCTATCAGTGAGTACAATGTCCCCTTTGATATACACTTAACCAGGCATATCCAACAATTGGAACATCCGCAGACATTCTTCACTAAAAGAGTACAGGGCTTAAGTAAAATGTCCTATGCAGACCACCTCAAGGCTCTATCCCTGTATTCTGTATCCTACAGGCTTTTGAGGGGAGATCTACGCCTGATATACAGAGCATTGTCAGATCTCACTTTGATGGACCTCCTACATGTTCACAAAAAAAACAGCACAAGAATTACCGGTTCTAAGGACTTGAACCTTGCCCATGATATAAACAGGACCTGCTGGAGAGAAGGCATGTATCCCAAAGATTAGCCCATCTCTAGCACAGGCTCCCCATCCATGTGAAGCAGAGTTCCTCCCCAATCTAACTCAAGTGCAACATGGACAATTGGTTGGGGGACAGGAAATTCGTCCCTGGTTTGGCACCTGTCTCTAATGGACAGAGGCAATCTTTAAATGGTTCATCTCCCAGGCCCTAGCTTGTAAATGTTTCATCTCCCAAGCCCCTGCTTACACTTATCAAGGGTATCAGAACTTGTCAAAGATTTGGGATGCATCACTATGTTTAAAAAGGCCCTTGTGGTCGTTAGCCTAGTAAACCTAACATTTGCAAAATAAAGGAGGTTATAGATTCAGATATGATGTCAATATTAGATGAACTGATGACACTGACAACAGCTGGAAAAAAAAGCTGACTAGACCTCTTATTAACTACTTCTTCCTCTGTCAACAACAATCTATTTCTGTTATAAACCCAGTCATGAAATATAGCAATAATTTCTTAAATTTCTTATAGGAACACTTCATTGTCAGTAGTTAACCTGTAAAGTCTTATCTGTCTACACCAAATATTTTTTCTTAACATGAAAAGGATTATTGATAGAATAATGCAAATAGTTGATTACAAATCTTGATATCCTAAAACTAGTACTAGTAAACGTTCTTAATTCTAAAGATCATATAGTAGTGATATCTAAAAATAATGGAAGTTCTGGCAGAACCTAAAGTAAATATTAAACATTCTGTTGTACTGTTCAAAACATCCACAAACTGCTTGCAATCTTCTAATGAGCTATCCCCAATAAAAAAAATAAATCAACATATCCCCCATAAAGCAGACTTTACTAAATTCTGGCAAATTATGCAAAATATATTTATCCCACCATCCTAATACTAGGTTCGTAAAAGGGTTGTCACAACAGCATCCATTGCAACTCCTCTGAGTTGCTAATACTACACACCAATGAATAGAAAAAATGTTTTCCGTCATAATTTACATGAGCTTGCAAAATATACTGTAGGACTCAGAGTCATACGAGGATCGATTTTGGGACCACTTCTCTTTACTATTTTCATTAATGATATGACAACCTCCCTTCCACAAACCCACCTGTATACAATATGCCGATGACTCAGCCTTAATCTGTGCCGCCTCCTCAACTTCAATCTAGGACCCCAAAAATATTTTCCTTAGTAGAAAACTGGTTCCATCAATGCTGTCTCCTACTGAACCCTAAAAAAAATAAATTACTTTTGTTCACCCCCACTCAAAAATCCACCCCCATAAACTTCACAGTCGTATCTAAAAATGACACCAAAATAGCCCCTGATATAACCACCAAACTTTTAGCGATAACAATTGATTATAATCTTAACTTCGACACACATATCAACCTAACTATCAAATCAGTTAATAGAAAACTTGGTTCCCTTTACAGAATTAAACCCTTTCTCACACCTTCAGCCAGGACTACTATTGACCAAACTCATCTAATCTCTACCCTCCTCTATGCCTCCCCAATTTATACAAACCTCTCCAAAAGCAATATCAATAAGTTGGCAACATCTTACAACAACATAGCCAGATTTGCCACTGATGCCCCATATCGTACCCACCACTGCGATAATCTCAAACTTCTCGGATGGCTAGAACTGCAAAGCTAGTTTCTTTTTCAGCAACTCATAATCACTTACTAGATCCTGCATTATCCCTCAAATACTCCCATACTCAGAAACCTTATTAGTCCCTATCAAAATCTTTTAACCTTATGATCTGCAAACAGAGTACTTGTCTCTACCCTAAAATCCAACAACAGATCTGGGGAATGCCTGTTTACTAACTCTATTGGCAACTCTTGGAACAAGCTTCCAAGAGAACTAACATCGCAGACATCCACTCCACTCTTCAAAAAACAACTTAGAATCTTCTTAAAATCACAATGGCTGTGCCCATGCTCAAATCCTGACTGATACGGTCTCCTCTTGACTGATCACTTTAAAGTCTAAATTACTGAATTCCTCTTGCTTTCTTTTTCTCTCTTAAGAACTCTTCCTAATGAATTTGTTAGCCCTGGCAACAAATCACTACCCTTGCTATGTTATGTTCTATGACTGTTCTTGTAAATAATCTGTTTTTAAGTATGTTTTAAAGTAAACTGTAATTTGAGTTTTATTAGTCTAAGAGTCACTAAAATTTGTTTAGACAATTGCTTAGTATTGTATGTGGAGTTTTTCTCCCTGAGCCTCCGCTGAAAATGGACATATATCCAGTCGGACTTTCCCAGTCAACAAATGTAAAATAAAATAAAATAAAATATTAATTTTAGTTATACTAAATGCAATTGTCAAATACATACATAGAAATTCTGTGCCAGTGTCTATAGATTTACTGGTATATAAGGATTTAATGTCAAAGTAAACAATGTTTCATTACCATTTAATCCCATGAATCCTTTATATGTCTCAGCATATTCTGAACCACTGGGTTAAAAATACCTTCAGTAATGCTTCCAGACATTAAGCAATTGGCCTAAAGAGAGGTGGGAAACGTTTTTTGTGCATTTTTGGAATTCTAAAAAGTACAACTATTTCTGGACGTTCAACATGCATAAATTCAAACAAATCTGGTTTATTGTTTCCTTTCGTCAGTAAGTCTAATGAAAAGTTAGTGATTACATGATATTTTTTATATCCTTGATAAAGTTCAGTGACCTGTAGTCATCACTTTCATTAATGTTTTTCAGCGGCAGCAGCATAGTAACAATGATGCATAATGACCAGGCAACCACCAGTGTCACCCTTCGTATACTTCTTTTTCTTCTTAGTTCAACTAATGCTTTTCTTTCCATGTAGGACAAATTATAAAATATTTTCTTAGGTTTAGTTTTAAATATTTTAATACTATCCTTTTCACAAATGTCATGAAATACTTGTACTTTGGAATGTAATGGTAGATTAAAAATAGAAGATTCTTTAAATCCTTTTCAGACAGCACATTGCAAGATTCCATTTTCTACTAAACAGTCAAAAGCCAAAACCAAAATCTGGCTCTATTCTTGCTCATCCCAAGTACTTATTCATACCCTACACTTCCTTACTCTCTCTTCTTCATTCACTTCCTTATTCAATCAGTTTTTCTCCCCCGACTCTCTTTCTAAATACGCCATAACCCTGTTTTTTCACTCACTTCATATTGTGGCTCCTGTTTGCATTATACTAACTTACCTTTAATTTCTATATAAACTTGCTAACACTTCTTTAAATATTCAATCATTTTCATACAAGTTGCATCTATTCTTAACCAATGTTTCACATTATCTTTGATTTGGTATAATTATTTAAACTGTAAATGTTCTTGTATCATTTTTCGAAGGTTGTAAAACTATTCTTAAATGTTTTGTAATACTTTGGACCATTTCTCCCTGGGCCTCTGCTGAAAATGGGCTCCTACCCAATCAGCCTTTCCTAGTAATCAAATGTCAAGACATTTATTTTGTTTATTCACATTTGTTTACCAGGGTAGTGCACTCATCTCAGTGGGCCATTTGCAGGCACGGTCCAGGCAAATATGGCTGCATAAGAACTTAATAAAATACAAATATCTATACATTTTTATAGATGCAAGAATATACTACAGCATTTAGTTCAAAAAAGCAGTTAATGTCAAAACATAGATGGAAAAATGGAATTATGCTTAGCAGAGCTATATGGATAAGCTGTAGCCATAATGACTGAGATGGCTTATGCTGCAGGGATAGCAGCATATCATTATATAGAGACGTATGAAAACATTAGAACAGACAAGTAAGAATAGTTGCAAGAAAGGGTAACATGGGGAGAAGACGGAGGAAATCTGAGACAGGCAGGCAGAGGGAAGAGGGTAGAAAGGAGAAGTGTGAGAGAGATGCAAAGAGAAGAGGGAAGTAGGATAAAGGAGTGGTAGTAAGTAAGGGGATGACAATATGAGATAAGGAAAGATTAAATAGGGATAAAGGGGTGTGTGAGAGAGCTGCAGGGTTCTTATAACATGACCTGAGTGTGTGCAGTTGCACCTCTCTCGGGTAAAGGGATATTCCTTGAGCTGTTGTCTGAAGTCTGAGTATGAATTAGATTAAAACTTGATTGACTTGGAGCAAACTAGAAACTTTTGTCTAAAACTTAGAACTGCTTGATTGGAAATGTCTCTAGTAAGACTGAAAATGTTCTTAACAAAAGTAGGGCAAATTAAATCCTTTGAGCCAATTTCTTTTATTGAGTGTTGGTTTGCCCATGACCCCTCGCTCTTATGCTGCCGGTAGTTTTCCCACTTCCTCTGAAGTTTTGTCCTTGTGGAATCACCAAAACTGCTGAAAGTGGCTTGTTGACACTGACATTTGTTATCTGACCTCCTCACAGCCAGAGCAACAGTAGGTACAGTTCAGAAAACAAGAAAAGTGCAGTTCCACGGCTGATAAAAGATGAAGGTCCAGATCCAGTGTAGTCTAAAAGTTTATTGAAAAAGATGAGCGCTTTCACAATTCAAACAATTGCTTCTTCAGATCATAAAAAGACCAAAAAAACAGAGGTTTAAATACTCCCATCAATTAACAATAATTAGTCATGTGATATTTAAAATAGTAGTGAATGTGCTCAAGAAAAGAGATATTTAAAAAGATAACCACAGTAAAAAACATCCTTCATAAAAAACATATATATAAACAAAATACATAAAAACTGTTAAAAATTCTACAACGCACTAAATGACCTGAAAATCTAGATATTTTTAAATATATTTTTGTTTTATAGATATTTATATACATATATATATATATATATATATATATATATATATATATATATATATATATATGTTATGTTAACTACTGTAGTATAAATATTATATAAAATTACTTTCTCAAACCCCTAATCTTTAATTCTGGTTTCAGGGGATCATTTAGACTGGAGCCTTTATGCGCTCTAAGTCTGAGAATACATCTAGTTTCATTATGTTCAGTGTTATTAATAATATCGCCTAATCTCATATCAGTCCTGGTAACCTCCTCCAATACCTGAAAGGCAAATTTATGCTGATCCCCTTCCTGTACTACATGTTTAGCAAGTGCGTTGTACTATAATCTTTTACTAATACAATATAAATGGTCTCTTATCCATTTACGGAAACGTCTGTTGGTCTTGCCAACATAACATTTTTTACATGTCATACACTTAGCTAAATATACTAGAGTTTTGGTGTTACAATCTGCTTTAACATTAAGCATAAACTTACGCCCAGAGTCAGGATGTATAAAGCTCGGATCTTCATTTATACTGGTACAAAAATTACAAGCACCACATCTCTTAGTGCCTGTCAGTATATAGTTCATATCTTGCCCTTCATATTTAGGGTAACATAACTGTCTTCTTAAAGAGTTTTTATTCCTGTAAACAAAAGAGGGCTTAGTTCCAAGAATCCCAGCTGTATTTTCATCAATTTGCAAAACATGCCAATGTTTACTAACTATATTCTTAAATTAAAACAAAAATTTCTGTCTCTAAATCTGTGGTTTGAAACATTTCTTCTCTGGAGTGAAGAAAAATAAGGTTTACCAAGATTCTTCCTCTCCTTCCTAATTACTTCACTCGTTTTATGAATCTCAGTACTATCATAACCCCTATGTTCAAAATCTTTAATAAGTTTAACCAAGCTTTCTTCAAAATCTATATCATTAACTGTTAATCTTGAGGCACATAACATTTGTCCCTTCATAACATTAGGGAATATATGTCCTGGATGCATACTATCTCTATGCAGATAAGAAGGTACATAACATTCTTTCCTATAAGCATTTGTGGAAATACTGCCATCTTCTTTATCCCGCTGTATTTGTACATTCAAATAATATGAAAACTCAGAAGAGTATTCAGAAGTAAACTTCAGGAAACTGACTCTTGTGTTCACATAATCAAAGAACTGTAAAGGTTCTGCCACAGTTCCTTTCCATAAAAGGAAAAGATCGTCTACAAAACAACAAAAGAATACTATATTCTTCCCTATTAGGCTTTTAATATATTTAGATTCCCATTCTGCCATTACAAGGTTGGCATAGCTATTAGCACAAGGAGTGCCCATAGCTACGCCAGCCAACTGCAAATAATAATGGTGCTCAAAAATAAACACATTGTGTTCTAGAGTCATTTCCAGCAAAAAAACATATAAGGTCAAGGTGTTGTACACTGTAGTCACTATTTCTTAAAACAAATGCTTTCATCATTTCTATTCCTACTGAATTGGGAATCGTGGTGAATAGAGATACAACATCCATGGTAACAAAAAAAATCTAAATAACAAAACTCTGTAGAATTCAAATACATATAAAGCTGTTCAAGAAATCGTTTACTGTCTTTTAATACTAAGTCATATTTGTCCAGTATAGGTCTCAATTGTTTTTCAATATGGATGGAAAAAGATTCTGTTAACCAGCCAGAGCCTGAAACAATAGGTGTAAATTTAGGGGTTTGTGGGTCCTTATGTACTTTAGGTAACCATGTAAATTATGGAATCAGTGGTTGTTCAATAATAAAATACTGAAACATTTACTTGGAAATGATACCCATCTGCAGTGTTTCCATAAGTGCTCCCTGCAGTCTTGATTTCATTACTTCTATTACAACCACATCAATTTTCTTATAGGTGTTAGAAGCACTCAACATATCCCAGACATTATCAAAATAATAGGCCTTATTCATATTAACTATTGCCCCCCCTTTATCGGCTGGGCGAATAACTATAGTATTGTCATTATGTAAACTACTGAGATCCAATTTTTCATGAATAGATAGGTTCACAAACATATTGCATTTTCTGTTACCAAAAAAATAGTTATAGACATCTTCTTCACACAATTTGAGAAAAATTTCAAAAAGCAGGATTGGTTGCAGGTATAAAAGCACTAGGCTTTTTAAAAAGACAAGCAGCATCGCTAAATTCTTGATCTTTAAATAATAACTTTCAAAGAAAAATTACGTATAAACAGTCTAAAGTCTAGTAAAGTTTCAGGTAAATCAGCCATTTGGGCAGGAATGAATGACAAACCTCTGTTCAGTACCTTATATTCAAGGTCCGTAAGTATTCGATCCGAAATGTTCCATACTAAGTTGCATTGTTCATGTTCCACATCCTTTTCAGAGTATAATTGCTGTCTTGGAAATGTTACTTCCTTTTTACCCCATTTCCCTTTGAAAAACTCTCGACTGACTTCGCCCTGTGCCTCTTGAAAGGGAGGGGTAGGCCGGAAAAAACTTGTTTGTTTACCACAGAGCCCGCTTTACTTTTAACAACAGGCTCCAGTTCTCGAACTCTATCTGCCGATTGCTGTACCGGAATGGCAAAGGCCTCATCCGCAAGTGGCGTACTATACACCAAATGTGTTGGAGCACTCTGAATAGAAGACAAGATTTCCTTCTCATGTTCTGTTGTAGGTGTAGCTGTAGTAACAAAATTCTATTCAACTCATTCACACTGGGTGTATTGCGCATCACACCTGGTTCTCTGGGCCAGTAAAAACCCAATTGCTGCTGAAATCACGGATGTCATGCTGAAGTTTTTTTCTTTTTAGTTGTGAGTAAACGTTGTTCATAGGCAGATACTCAATCAATGAGTTCACTGCAACGTACATCAACAAAAACATCACCAGCCTCTTTGTATAAGTCAGTCTGTGCTAACTGTATTTTATTAACCAAGGAATGCTCAATGGGTGTAAAAAATTCTATCAGAAGTTGTATATATCTGAAACTGGTGTCTAAGTTAATCTGCTGCCATTTTGCAAGCAGCTCAGCATAAGTGTCACCATAGGTGGGCATATTAAATACCCGTAACCCACTTGGTATTACCTTCAGTGATATACATGCTTCAAAATGAAGCCTCTGATACTAGAGTCTCTTCAGTTGGTAAAGATCATTCTCCATCTGCTTCATTATACTCCGAACCTTCATTTTTTCACATTGAGTCTCATTTTCAGAAGGAACATCCATTTGTAAATCAGTATCCAAAAAAGGATTATCCAAGCACATAAAATTAATGAGTCTCTCACCAGTAGGTCTCATAGGTAACGGATTCACAGTAACATTTCTTTCAGCCATGTCCTTGTGAGGTACAAAACAGCAACAAGTCAAGAAAATATAAATACCTCACAATGGTTAGCTGCACAAAACCAAACAGTCAACAGGTAAAAAACAAGAAAAGTGCAGTTCCACGGCTGATAAAAGATGAAAGTCCAGATCCAGTGTAGTCAAAAAGTTTAATGAAAAAGATGAGCGCTTTCACAATTCAAACAATTGCTTCTTCAGATCATAAAAAGACCAGAAAACCACAGGTTTAAATACTCCATCAATTAAAAATAATTAATCATGTGATATGTAAAACAGTAGTGAATGTGCTCAAGAGAATAGCTATTTAAAAATGACAACCACAGTAAAAAACATCATTTATAAAAAACATATGTATAAACAAAATACATAAAAACTGCTAAAAATTCTACAACACTCTAAATGACCTGAAAATCTAGATATATTTAAATGTATTTTTGTTTTATAGATATATTTTTTATATATATGTTATGTTAACTAATGTAGTATAAATATAATTAAATATTAAATATTAATGATATAGATTTTGAGGAGAGCCTGATTAAACTTATTAATTTTGAACATAGGGGTTATGATAGTACTGAAATTCATAAAACGAGTGAAGTAATTAAGAAGGAGAGGAAGAATCTTGGTAAACCTTATTTTTCTTCACCCCAGAGAAGAAATGTTTCAAACCACAGATTTAGAGACAGAAATTATGTTTTAATTTAACATACAGTAGAGAAGTCAATGTTTTTAAAAATATAGTTAGTAAACATTGGCATGTTTTGCAAATTGATGAAAATACAGCTGGGATTCTTGGAACTAAGCCCTCTTTTGTTTACAGGAATAAAAAATCTTTAAGAAGACAGTTATGTTACCCTAAATATGAAGGGCAAGATATGAACTATATACTGACAGGCACTAAGAGATGTGGTGCTTGTAATTTTTGTACCAGTATAAATGAAGATCCGAGCTTTATACATCCTGACTCTGGGCATACCTTTATGCTTAATGTTAAAGCAGATTGTAATACCAAAAATCTAGTATATTTAGCTAAGTGTATGACATGTAAAAAATGTTATGTTGGCAAGACCAACAGACATTTCCGTGAATGGATAAGAGACCATTTATATTGTATTAGTAAAAGATTAGAGTACAGCGCACTTGCTAAACATGTAGTACAGGAAGGGGATCAGCATAAATTTACCTTTCAGGTATTGGAGGTTACTAGGACTGATATGAGATTACGTGATATTATTAATAACACTGAATGTAATGAAACTAGATGGATTCTCAGACTTAGAGCACATAAAGGCTCTGGTCTAAATGATGTAGTTCCCCTGAAACCAGAATTAAAGAACAGGGGTTTGAGAAAGTAATTTTATATAATATTTATACTACATTAGTTAACATAACATATATGTAAAACATATATCTATAAAACAAAAATATATTTAAATACATCTAGATTTTCAGGTCGTTTAGAGTGTTGTAGAATTTTTAACAGTTTTTATGTATTTTGTTTACACATGTTTTTTATGAAGGATGTTTTTTACTGTGGTTGTCTTTTTAAATAGCTCTTTTCTTGAGCACATTCACTACTGTTTTACATATCACATGACTAATTTTTTTTCAGTAATTTTTATTTATTCTTTACATCAAAGCAGAACAGTAAATGAAATGTAACAGATAAAGAAAAGACACATGAACATTAAACAATTGTTATACATCGAAAGTAATGCAAAAAGAGGTTATGACTAATTGTTTTTAACTGATGGAGTATTTAAACCTGTGTTTTTTTTGTCTTTTTATGATCTGGAGAAGTAATTGTTTGAATTGTGAAAGCACTCATCTTTTTCTTTAAACTTTTTGACTGCACTGAATCTGGACTTTCGTCTTTTATCAGCAGTGGAACTGCAATATTCTTGTTTTTTACCTGTTGACTGTTTGGTTTTGTGCAGCTAAATGTTGTGACGTATTTATATTTTCTTGAAGAGTTCAGAAAAAATGAACCATTAGACAAATTTTTGTTATTCAGAATATTATTATCACAATTATTAATATGCCTTACTGACAAAGTCATAGTATAAGTTGAAAAACTATAAACTGCCACACAGGGCAATGAAAAGCTGTTGCCTGTATATAAGCTAACTGATCTTGATGTAGCTTCTTTTTTATGTTCAATGACAGCTTTAACCATAGGCTCAGCAGTGATAAATACACCTTCATAATCTGTTGATGTTTGAAAAGTGAAGAGACTGCATAATTATATTATCTAACTCACATAATTCTCTATTTAAAGTATCAACAATATTTGCATGGTTTGCTATAAGTAACCAAAGCAGTTCTAGCCTAGCCTTATTGAAAAACTCCACAAGCGTGAGGTAAAAAGAATCTTTTTAAAGTCAATTACGGAAAGTATAAAATCTAAGCTTCTTAGGAATAAATTTACTCATGCTGTCCTGGTTGTGTATTGGTATCATGACCCATAGCTCAAGGGTTATATCCAACATAAGCAATAAGATGTCCATGTGGGATGTCACCCTACAGAAATCACTGGTATAGGTCAGAAGCATGACAGATGTGAAAACTGTGGCAGCTGCCTGGATGGTGCACAGACACATTGTATATAACACCCTTTCCATTGCACACCACTTGACAGTTGATGGAATGGAACTCAGTCTAGTTGATGTGCCATTGTCCATGTAGTGCAGTGGAGGGCCTTGATAGATATGTGGGTGCATTCAGTAGCCCTAGAATCTCAGAGAAATGAGCTGTTTTGTAGAACATCAACATGGTGGTGTTTCTCTTCTCTGTGGTCTGTGAAAGCCATACACGCTCCACCACATGATGCAGAAAACATCAAGGTAATAGAGTAGTATTCATGCACGGGAGTCCTGTGATATGTCCTCTCTATCTCCTGGTGACTGCAGGAAAGTCCCTATAGCAAGGATTGCCAATGCTACACGTATTTGTGTCCATTGTGATTGGTATTCCAAGCATCCCATAAGATTCCATGTGAGGTTGTCACATGTCTCCAAGATCCAGTATGGCATTTATCTATCTGTATCAGTGGCATGGAAGGAATAGTATGTAAGGTATGGTTGGATCCTTCTGCAATGTGGAGGGTGACAATTTACCCTGTCACAGACACTGGCCCACTAACCTATACTGTTCAGCAAATGCGGCTCTATTCTTAGAATCTTAATGTGGTCTCTCTTTCTCTTCACCACAAAATCACAAACGTGCTGGCAGCCACAGCGCATCATGTAATTTTTATACATTTCTAAATCACTCCACTATCTGTTTATCCTATATGCATTTGCAGGTGGGCTCATTAATATAATGTTGTGCATTTCCCTATCATTACATGGTAATTTGCATGTAAGGCTGCCCATGCAGTCTCACTTTGTTTCAGAGCTGCACTACCTATGTCTCTGAATTGGCGTCATCGTCAGCTCTAATGTTCAGTGTACAGTTTTACCTAATGCATTGCACTATTTGCTCCTGAATCCTGGCAATTGCCTGATTATATCCTTTTGTGGGGCTTTCTTCATTCAGAAGCTGATGGAAGTACTCCTTCTATGCATCTTTGATGTTATGTGAACTGATAAGCAGATTATTGCTGGCATTCCTTGTAAATGGTGCCTGATGACCAGATTCTTAATCTTTCAGTATTTGCCTTGCACCCTGATAAGATTTCTTTGTGCATATTCTCAGCCATTTTCCAGAAGGTATTAGAATGCTTGTAAATGTAATAGTATTCTTAGCAATAATGGTATTAACAGGAAATAAAAGAATATCAATAATGGTATTAGCAAGTAATCTCAAAAATATGGTATGATCGCTTCACTCAGCATCATGAAGCATGGTGCTTAAGGTACTGATGACATTCTGCACTTATTCTGATTTATTTAGAGGGTTAGGGTTGCCTGTCGGGGAGCAACGCATCAAGATTTGACCTGTGACAGTACCAGCTATACATGTGCCAAGACGAGTTTTAGTAGTACTTTAAATTAGGACCCAGCAGGAAGTGCAATACATGGAAGCTATTGATGTAATTACTGAACTAGTGGGGCTGAATGAATGGGTGAAGTGTATGGTGACTACTGTAAAGTAAGGTAAGTCTAGAAAAAAAAAAATATATATATATACATATATATATATATATATATATATATATATATATATATATATATACAGATGTGTAATGTAGTAGTAGCTGCTTCTGAATGCTGAAGCTTCCCCAGGTATTAATGAAAACTTGAATATTAAATGTGCTTTGTGATGGTGCAGGAGAACTCCACCTTCTACATTACACATCTGTTTATCATTGCTGTCTATATTGTTTTATTTTGCTACATTGCTTATACATAATGCTTATTGGCTGTTGTTTTTAAAGATAGGCACAACAAGGCTTTATTCCATTCCTTGTTTTTTTTCTGATGAAGTTCTTATATCTGTTAAAGAACGAAAGCGCTCAACACCTGTTTGGCTCAGTTCTCTTCTTCCAGGTCCTAGACGTTTGTTAGTTATTTAGTTCTTCTTCTTCTTCTTTGCGGTTCTTTGGCATTATACTTAACATGCCGTGGGCTATTTATATTCAGTAAAACTGTCCAACATATTCAAAGTGTATTCTAATAAAAGCAACTTCTTAGTACTTAAAATCATTTTTATAAATATTTTATTATTAAATGAAGAAAACTAGAAGAAAGGGTAGACAGATTAGGAGAAAGTAACAAGGGGTCAGGAGGAATGTAAGGCCCCATTCTAGCAGGCTGTCCATCATGACCTGTCATTGCAAATGATAAACATTTCACACTCCTTTAATTTATTGTATATTTTACTGTCTCAATAACACAGAACAACACTGAATATGTTCACTGATAGTGCTTAATTAACATAGCCTTATATCATTTGTTCTTATTTGATATAGTTATTAGGACAAACCAATATGTAAAGAGCTATCTGCATTAGAAAAATAGCAAAAAAAGAAAATGTTTTGGTTTTCTTCCCAAAGCTCTCTTCATTTTATATTCTGTATAGATCCTTCACTTAAAAAATAAATATTAAGACTACACAAAAGTCAGACTTGCAAACTGCTTCATACCCTTTAATTACACACAAAGGCCCTAGTGTGATATTTCATTCAGTATGTTCCAAATCAGTATACAGATTATAAATACACTTGCAGTCCTCAGCTATAATGAAACTGAATTTATAAATGACTGCCAGGGCATAAAGTAGAAATGCAGGTGCAAGAAAGGTATTCAGTGTTCTATAAAGTGTGAATATAAATGTGAAAATATGTCTGAATGTCACTCTCTCAAAAACAAAAGCAATGCAATTTGGAACCAATCAAAAATAGTGAAAGTACCGGCTTCCTTAATATGAAAGATGTTGACAGTAATACCATAGAAACTACCATCCTTCAAATACATTGGCATTTGGCTCTTCCAGTCTCTTAACTTTCAGCTACACATTCAAAACACAAAAAGATCAAGACACTATTGTTCTGGCTGAGCAAGCTATTGCCTCTTCTGTTCAAGCCAACCAAAGCTGCACTAGGCAAAGGAATACTCTTATCTCAGCTTGAATATGGACTGCCCATTAGCCCATTACAGCTGCACCTCAAAGAAAAATGCCACCACCTTACAAACCATCTTCAATAAAATCTGTCAGTTCATTATTAACTCCCCCAATAATGAACACCACTGCCTAATTCTCCAAAGCTGAATGACTTCCAGTACATTTGACAGACAGCCTTCTACTAGGATGACTAATTCACAAAGCCCTTTCTCCTGAGACATCATCCTGTCTCACTCAAACTTTTCAACAAAACACCATTATATAATCTGAGGTGTATCTCTCAATCTCAAACCACCCTACTAATTCCAAAAAGTTAAACTTATTGCACTGACCATGCAGTCTCCATCCCACCCCCTAAACTACGGGACTCCATTTTTCTCTCAATCCGAGATGTCCAAAAGTACTTGGACTTCAAACAACACCTCAAGGGACACCTCTTCTCACAAGCAAAGTGCAGCTGCACATACTCAGGTCATGTTACATGAACCCTACCACACACACCCCTTAATCCCTATTTAATCTTTCCTTATCTCATCTTGCCACCCCCTTTACTTACTGCCTCTCATTCATCCTACTTCCCTCTTCTCTTTGCATCGCACACTTCTCCTTTTTACTCCTCTTCCCTCTGCATGCCTCCCTCACCTATTCTGTGTCTTCCCCCATGATATCCTTTCCTGTAACTATTCTCACTTGCCTCTTCTAATGTTTTCATACCTCTCTGTATATAATGATCTGCTGCTGTCCCTTGTAGCATAAGACATCTGTCATTACAACTACTTCTTATCCAAAAAGCTCCGCTAAGCATAATTCCATTTCTCCATCTATGTTTTGACATTCATTGCTTCTTGAAGTAAATGTTATAGCATACTCTTGCATCTCTAAATGTGTATATATGTTTTTAGCATATCCTTATATCTGTAAATATGTTTTGTTCATTTCTTATGTGATCCTACTCACCTAGGCTGTACCTGCAAATGGTCCATTGAGATCAGTGCACTACCCCAGAAAACAAATCTAAAATAAAAGTAAATAAATAAATGTATACTAAGTCTGAGAGTGTTGTATTTCAGAGAATTCCCTCTCTGAAGTACAGCAATCTCAGATTAGTATACACTACTAGCATGGGTTTCGTGGAATATAGTCCTCCGCATCAAAGGATGCAGTAGAACCCTTGAAAATATAATTTTGAACTGAACAGTGATATTCTCTGTTGTCTGTTTTTAATTTGTTTTCATCTTTAGTATTTGAACTTTTTAGTATTGAACACTTCCACTGTGAACTTTAGTCATGGAGGCTAGAAAAAACTGTAAAGTCACCTGCATTTAGATGTGGTGACATCTGGACCTTCCTCACCTTATAAATAAATTGACTTCTGACAATATTGTCAATAAGTTGCTGATGTATCATACACCAGTATAAAGAAAAAAACAGCCATCAGTTTTTATCTCATTCTGTGCAAAGTATTGAATTCTCTCTCTTCAATACTCAATCATCATCTAGTCTGTCAAGGCACAGAAAGCACTTGAACAAGTATTGCTTGACCCTGGACCTCAGCAACTCTCAGTAAAGCTCTCTCATATTGTAGTTCCTTTAACACGTTGCCCTTCCTTTGTGTAATTGTTGAAGCAGTAGGTGATTTCTATAAGCATGTAGCACACCCAAAAGCAAGAGAGGGTGAACCATTAATCATACTGCTTTCCCTTTTTGAAATTATCTCTGGAATAAATGCTCTGGTTAGAACCAAAATGTTCACAATAAGAAAGTACATACTCCAAACAGGTGACCCCAGCCCTCTACGTCATCCCAGGATAGTGCATCAAGGTGGTGAGCTATCTAGAAACATAAAATACTTTGCTAGGGGTATGAAACTGGTGCATTATTTTATATATGAATAATTTCCATTTCTCTGAGACCTTGCAGACATTTTAACACTTCAAGAGTCCATATATATGTCTGTTTCTTCTGCCTTCTTCTGTATCTGGAGTTCTTAAGGATATCTAATCATCTTTTTGTGACCATTCTTGCTTTACTTGGAGGCTGAACTTTAATAGTCTCTCTCACTCTTTTTCTCTCTCTCCTCCTCCCTTTCTTTTTCTCTATCTGTCTGTCTCTCTCTAATGTGCAACTTTTGACTATCACAATGCTCGCTGTCTCTCTTTTTTTGCAGTAGGACTAGTTTTAAGAATTCTGGTTGTTCATCTTCCTGGAATTTTGACATCTTGAGCAAATACTTTCAGTGTTTCTGTACAGCCTTCAGCCTTCCTCATGAACTGCAAGATTTTGATTCTGCTGATTTATTAATGGTGTCTGCTGCTACAAGATTAATTCTGAATTCTTTCTTTGTCTCTAGCTGACAGTCTTGGTAGTCTTCTGCAGTTTCTGGCACAGTAATATTTCTGTGTCTTCTGCTTTCTTTCCAGCATCCTTACTTTGTGTGTGTGTGTGTGTGGGGGGGTTCTGACAGCAGTAATGTAGTTGACGTAGGTACTCTGTTTTTTGATCTTTTGTGCTTTAACACTTGAACTTGCGAGAAAGTGAATCCTTGTAAATGAGTGCTTTTCTGTTCCAGAAGTATGAAATGCTGAACTTTATAGCCTTTGCTACTTCTCTTTCTCCCAAGATTTTTTCTGTTTGTATAATTTTTCCTACTTGCCATTTGAACTGTAGATAGTGTAAACTGAGTATTATGTGTCTGAGTTCTCACTTACAAACAAATTTGCTGAATCCCTGAGTTCTGTTACAGACTGCTGTCATATATGGCAACATCAGGATCCCCTTTCTTGAGAATATAGATTTCAATGCAGTAGTCACACCTCTGACTTATGTCTGTCAGTTTTTTTTTTTTTGCTTCCCTGTGACCTTGCCCAATGGCTCATGTTCCTTTACTTAGTTAGCCCATTCATTCTAGAGGAAAGAGAGCCAGGTCTTTCCAAACAAGAATGCTACATCCTGTCAGAGCCAGATCATGGTCAAATGAGTCCCTGGGCAGGCAAATGTACCAGCCCCCCCCCTCCCACAGTCATTCCGATCTCTTATTCTCCCCCCCTAATTACCATAAACACTGCTCAAAACTGTCAGTGGGAATACTTTTTCTTCTTTACTTTTGAAAAGAAGACAGAGATATGGCTTTAATTTAAAATTTTTAATTTAAATATCTTTTGTTGACCAAATTAGTCCTACTAGGGTAGTAACTTATTTTCAAGGGAGACACTTGGTTGAATTTATACTATTAGGGGAAATCTGGCTAGGGCACTGAGGAACTTCCCCCTACTCTTTTTGATAACTCAGGTGGATGTAAAAGATCTCACAATTAAATGTTGTGGCAGCCTCTAGTGCCCCCTCCCAAAGCCAGCAGGCCCTAGGCAACTGCCTAGGTCACCTAGTGCTGGATCCATATCTATACATACATATATTAGTTTGGTTTTCTGTTGTTTGGTTTGGTTTTACATTATTTGGTAAAACCCAACTGGGATTCTGGTGAAGTCCCTGCTACAGGTGATGAAAGCGCTCAATTGTTGTGTTTGGTGGTTAAAATAAACTTATTCAGTAACTTTATAAACTTTTTTGTCCTGCTGAAGTCTTACAGTGCTTGTGGATATAGTTATAGAGTTCCCAAATTAAAATCAAACATTACTGCTGGGCCAGCTTGGATGACATCACTCTTTGTCACCAGACTTCAGTTCCCAGGCTAAACAGCAACTTAAAATTTAACATCCCTGTGTGAGAAATGAATATCTCTAAGATGCTTGCTCATTACTGTGTAGCTGCTGGAAGTCATAAAGCAATAAAACACTTCACATTTTAAACCTAGTAATTACTTTTCTTTCAAGACAACAGAAAAACCTCTAGCTCAAGACATTGTATCTGCTTCTACACTGAAACTGAGAGATAACATCTTTTGTTTACGGTGCTGCTATAAAGTAACTTAACCCCAACTATTCTTAAGTTTTGCAGGCTAATCTTCTATGTTCCAGCAGGGTATGCTGTGGTTACATTTTTGAAGCTCAGTACATAACATACAGTTCTGTATAAATCATAACAATATTCACAAATGCTAGAGAATTATTTACAAAATTCCAGATAGCTGGGCTGACAGCATGACACCCCCCCCTGAAAACTCAAGCTAGTGTTTCAAGTGACCCTTGAGAAACGTTGCTTGAGAGGGTTGAGCCTATCTGGGAATACCTTACCCCCATTCCCTGTCTTGAGAGCCTATCTGCATTGGCATTGCTAACCCCACTGCGGTGCTGCACTGCCATATCATATGCTTGCAACCCTAGGCTCCACCTTAGTAACTTGGCATTTTGCTGGCTGGTTCGATGTAGCCATGTTAAGGAATTGTGGTCTGTAACTACAGTGAATTTCCTTCCATACAGATAAGGCTGAAGCTTCTGCAGTGCCCACACTATGGCTAGGCATTCCTTTTCTACTCCTGTATAGCATTCCTCCCTGGGTTGGAGCCTACAACTGAGATATAGCACTGGGTGCTCTTCTCCCTCTGAGGAAATCTGGCTAAGTACAGCCTCCACCCCATGGATTGAAGCATCCACCTGCACAACAAATTATTTGCTGTAATCTGGACTTGCTAACACAGGGTCCTCCCAAAGCTCCTTTAAGCTTCTGGAATGCCTGCTCACATGCTGAGGTCCACACTACCTTATCTGGCATATTTTTCCTTGTCAGTTCTGTGAGGGGAGCAGCTGTGGTACTATAATTGGGGACAAACTTTCTGTAGTACCCTGCTGTCCCTAAGAATGCCCTCACCTGCTTTTTGGTAACAGGGGCAGGCCATGCCTGAATGACTTCCACTTTGGCAAGTTCTGGCCTTATCTTATCACTCCCCATTCTATTTCCCAGGTAGGAGACCTCTGCCTTACCCCCCTGATTTCCTGGGCTTAATGGTCAAAATTGCCCTTTGTAGTCTGCCCAGCATGTCCCTGACATGCTGAAGGTGCTTTTGCCAGGAATGGCTGTAAATGGCAATATCATCTAGGTAAGCAAAGGCAAAATCTCCTGTTCCTGCTAGGATACAATCTACCAGCCTCTGGAAAGTTGCTGGGGCATTTCTCATCCCAAAGGGCATCTTTGTGAACTCATACAAGCCAAAAGGAGTCACAAAGGCTGACCTCCCTCTAGCACTGGGAGTCAAGTACACCTGCCAGTAACCCTTGGTAAGATTAACAGTGGTAAGATACTTAGCCCCACCCAGCTGCTCTACGGCTTCATCTGTTTTAGGCATGGGGTAAGCATCTGACTATTTAATTTCCTGTAGTCCACACAGAACCAAATGCTGCCATCTTTTTTTGTTACCAGCACCACTGGGGAGGCCCAGGGACTGCTGGACTCCTGAATTACCCCTAGTTCCAACATTTCCTGTATTGCCTCCCTCAGAGTCTGACTCACTCAGGCACCCTATAAGGGGCCTGCTTAATAGGCCTTTGGAATCCTGTATCCACATGATACTGCACCAGGTGGGTGCACCCTGGTTTCCCAGTGAACATGCCCCATTTCTCCTGTAACACTGCTCATATTTCTTGAACCTGGGTAGGGGATAGCTGCTGGGACATTGCTACTCCTTCCACTGAGGTGTCATTCTGAGCCTCACTGAGTAGATCAGTCATTGGATCCCCCTCAGATTCCTCCTGCCATCCACTGTAAATACTCAGCAAAAGGGCCTCCCTGTCATGGTAAGGTTTCATCATATTAACATGGTACAGTTTGTGCCCCTACCTCCTGCCTAGTAGTTCTATCATGTAGTTAACTTCACTGACCTTCTGTACCACCTTGTAGGGTCCCTCCCAGGCTGCCTGCAGCTTGTTTTATCTGAAAGGAATGAGAATCATTGTCTACTGCCCTTCAGCATACTCTCTAGCTTGAGTATTCCTGTCATACAAGACCTTTTTCTGCTGTTGGGCTTCTGCCAGGTTCTCCTGGGCCAAGCCCATGAGTCCCCTGAGCCTTGTCCTGAGGTTTAGGACATATGCCACAACAGACTCCTTGTGGGATTCACACTCACCCTCCCACTCATCTTGAATCAAATCGAGAGGTCCCCTCACCCTATGCCCATACAGCAACTCAAAGGGTGAAAAACCTGTGGATTCCTGGGGCACCTCTCTGTAAGTAAACAACAAATGGGGCAAATATTTGAACCACTCTCTCCTAAACTGGTCTGTAAATGCCCATAGCATTGTCTTGAGTATAGAGTTTAACCTCTCCACAAGACCATTAGTCTGGGGATGGAAGGGGTGGTCTTTAGGTGCTTCACCCCACAGTGCTTCCATAGACAAGCCAGCAGATCTGACATGAAACTGGCACCTCTGTCAGTCAGTATTTTTTTTGTAAAACCTACTCTACTGAAAATTTCTAACAAAGCATTTGCCGCCTTTTATGCCTCCATGGAGGATGGAGCCACCTCCTCAGAGTATCTGGTAGCATAATCTACTACCACTAGGATATACCTTTTCCCTGTAGAACTTGGGGTACTCAGATGCCCCACAATATCCATAGCTATCCTCTGAAATGGCTCCTCAATCACAGGCAAAGGCATCAAAGGAGCTTTCACCTTGTCTCCTGCCTTACCTACCTTTTGGTACTGCTCACAAGTCCTGCAGGACCCTGTTACATCTCTGGAAATCCCAGGCCAATAAATGCTCTGCATAGTACTTATCTTTGTACATTTTATGCCCATATGACCTGCAAAGGGAATATCATAGGCTATGGCTAGAAGTGCTAGATGGCAGGTTCTGGGCACTAACAACTACTGTATTCTCTCACCCTCTAGCCCTCCCTCAGGGGTGCACTCTCTATACAGTAACTCTTTATCCAAGTATACAGATTCCCCCTTCCCTTGAGAATCAGGTGCCTCACTAGCTACCTCCCTCAGGCCTTGTAATGTAGGGTCTGAGAGCTGAGCTTCTCTCAACTCTCTCTTCATAACCCTTCCCAACTTCCCTTCCACAGGAAGTCTGATACTCTCTGACAGCGGTACCCCACTGTCAGCCTGGATACTACTCAACTCTACACTTGCAGTCACTCTGTCCAAGGGAACATCAGTACCCGCAAGCAGCTGTGGCTCACCTTCAGTCTCACTGCTACAGGATAGCTCCCTCCCTGAAGTAACCACCTCACTAGTCCTGGCTGCAAGTGTGTGGTCTGTCTGGGTCTCCCCAAGGCTACCAGAACCACATGCTTGTCTCCAAGCCTGATTGCATGTAACTGCATGCACACACGGTACTGCATTATCAAAATAATTTCCTATCAGAACATCTGCGGGGGTATCCTCAAACACATGTACTTACTTGCTTCCCTTTCCACTCTCTCAGTCAAGGTGAACCCTAGCCTAGGGTTCTTCCAAAAGCTCTGACTGGAGTAGACTGCCCAAGCAAGTAGCGCTCTACTGTAACCATTGCAGGCTTCACAAGGGTTAGGTCAGAGGTGGTCTCTATCTTAACAGTGGCCTCTTTCCCATTTACTAAGATAGGATATAACCTCTTGTGGTAGTTTGTTACCCTTGTTTCCTTGAGAAAACTTACTGCTGGCGTTTTGAAATTCCCACTTATTGGCTCTCCCACCTTTTGTTCCTCACCTTGCCTTTGTGGACATTTGTATGCTACATGGCCCCACTGGTTGCATTTAAAACATTTAAGCCTTGGTCCTAGACATGTACCTGGACTAGTGGCTTCCCCTGCTACTGGTTACTATGTTGGGGCAATCTGGGCTGCCCATCATGGGTTCCCTTAGACCCATGAGCAGCCCTGGGTGTCCCTTTCCTGTGCAGTGATGTCCTGCTTGCTAGGTATAGGTCTCCCTTCTTCCCCAACTCATCTGCAGTATTGCATTGTCTATTAGCTAACCAGATTCTCATGTACTCAGGCAAAGTGGTAAGGGCTTGCTCCCTCAGCAAAAAGTCTGCCAGCTCTTCAAAAGTGGTGACCTGACATCCACTCACCCATCTTTGAAAATAAGTGTTAGTTCAGCAACATATTCACACATACTTTCATCTGCCTTGTGTCTTTGCTCACAAAACTTTTTCCTATAAGCTACAGGTGTTAATTTAAAACATTCTAAAACACAGTTCTTTACAATATTATAATTTAAGCAATCAGTATCAGACAATTTAGAAACTGCAGTTACAGCTTTACCATGAAGTAGAGGGGTCAGGAACCGTACCCAGAGCCCTTCGTCAACATTATACTGTTTACACACCCTTTCAAACATATGAATGAAACTATCACAGTTATCCACCTATGCAAATTGTGGAAGACATTTACTGACCTTTGTTGCTTCTGAAGTTCAGTTACTCCCTTCTACATTACCTCCATGACTCTGACGAAGAGTCAGCATCTCCTTTTCATGTTGCCTCTTCCTCTCCTTCTCCTCAGCTTCCAGGCATCACAGTTTCTCATTTTCTTCAGCCTCTAGACATCTCACTCTCTCTGCTACTTCTATTTCCAAATGCTTGCCCTCCAGATCAAGTCTCTTTAACTCCAGATGGATTTTTAAGTCCTCTTTGGAAAGACTGAACTGTCCATTTTCTGAGAATTGTACATCACCAAGGTCAGCCTGGTTGACCTCCTGGTTGCTATTCTGTGACTAAAGCTGCAATCATGTCTATCTCTTGCTCTCTCTCTCTCTCTCTCTCCAGACCCTCGATAGGACTCCCCACACTGACACAGCTATAGGGTTGAGATCTCAGCCGAGTGGCCAAGCTAAGACCTCCAGCACCCTCTCTGCCTAACCAGTTCTTCGTGTCCCTGCCCAAGTAGCTGACACACACACAGTTTGAGATTTGATTTATATACAAACACACAGACACACAGACACACACACACACACACACACACACACACACACACACACACACACACACACACACACACACACATGCACCTGGGGAAGGCTGGCACAAGTTTACTAGCTATGCCCCCTTCTGCCCAGACTATAAGGTAGTTTCCACTGCCAACAACCCCTCTTATCAGCTACTATAAGGCCCTTACAAAGGGTGTCCAATCCTACTGTGTAATGTTACTTTATCAAAATGGTTGTTTTAATGAAGCATCAGGCTACTGAGTGCCCTGTACAGTGTCAACAAATACATATACAAGTACTCTAAGAGCTTAACTATGTCTCACAAATATCAGCTACAAAGATAGGTTTAAATATATTTAATAATAAGTAATAAAACAGGAAGACAATACTCAGTAACTCAACACTGTGACTTCAGAGTTCAAAATCATGGGAACTATTTTAAAACAATATTGCAGGACAGTCTCAAATAAAAGCAGAAAACATCTAAACTAATCTTTACTATATTCCTGCCTATATCTAACAGAGATACTATGCCCTAAATCTTACTTACAGAACAACAAACAGGCAGAAGCGATGAGTGGATGTTTCCAGGTCAAAGACAAAATACAAAATGCACAGTCTCTCTCTGAGAGAGCTCCCAAATTAATATCAAATATTACTGCTGGCCCAGCTTGGATGACATCACTCTGTCACCTGACTTCATTTTCCAGGCTAAACAGAAATGTAACATAATTTAACATCCCTGTGTGAGAAATACATCTCTCTCAGATGTTTGTTCAGAACTGTGTAGCTGCTACGAAGTCATAAAGCAATAAAACACTTTACATTTTAATCCTAGTAATTACTTTTCTTTCAAGACAGTAGAAAAACTTCTAGCTCTAGTCATTGTGTCTGCTTCTGCATTGAAACTGAGAGATAACATCTTTTGTTTATAGCCTGGCTATAAAGTAATTTAACTTCAACTATTCTTAAGTTTTGCAGGCTAATCTTCTATGTTCCAGCAGGGAATGCTGTGGTTACATTCTTGAAGCTCAGTACATAACATACAGTTCTGTATAAATCATATCAATATTCATAAATTATATAGAATTATTTACAAAATTCCAGATAGCTGGGCTGGCAGCATGACAGTTGTAATGCAAAGAACGTAGAACATATGTTTCATAGTATAGTGCAATGAAAAACAGTAACATGAATTGGAGAAAATATGTGAGGAAAAATGCAATAGTCATATTTGTTACATAGCTTAGTATGTGATGAATGAGATCTGAGACAGTTCTAATAAGATATTTAAAGAGATATTAGAGATTACATAATTAGATACAGTATTGAAATGGACAATACAGTTACAACTGCTGAATCCTACACAAATGCACTCTATAAGCACTTACATGAGTGCATGGATCGTGCTATCCCAAACAGAACCAAGACGCTATCCTCCAAAAAAAGGAAGCCAATCTGGTGGTCCCCTGCCATAAACAAACTGTACAACAGAAGGAAGAAACTGTTGCAGAAGAGAGTAAAATCCCATGAGTGGAGGAGCTCCCTGGTCAGCCTCAGTAATAAGCTGGGATCCCTTATAAGATCCTCCATAGCTATCTACAAAAATAAAATCGCCACTAATTCCAAGGACAACCACAAAGCATTCTATAGCTATGTCAAGAATCTCAATGGCAACACCCAGATCTGTTCTGAGTTACAGCACAAAGGCACGAAAAGTACAGAACCAACTGATATTGCCATCATCCTGGCAGATAGGTTCAGTGCTAACTTTACCTCCCCGCCCCCTAAAGGGCCCATATCTATACAGGAAGAATGCAGAGTTCCTGTAATCACAACTACATAGGTGAAAGCTGCACTCTCTAAAGCCAAAAACACAGCATCCATGGGACCAGACAACATCCCAGGCTGCGTTTTACACGAACTTCAGAATGAACTGGCTCCCCACTTAAGCACCATGTTCAATAATAGCCTCACATCAGGCTTTGTGCCAACTGAATGGTGCACAGCAACAGTTACCCCACTCCACAAAGGGGGAACCACCACTGATCCCGGGAACTATAGACTTATTAGCCTGATGAGCCTGGTCTGCAAAGCCATGGAATGTATCATCATGGAACTCATAAACAAAGACATTGGTAACCTCCAAACTCTGGATCCCACTCAGTTCTGGTTTGTGAAAGGCAGATCATGCCTCCTGAACCTGATCGACTTCTTTGAGGCAGTCACCAAAGCCGTAGATGAGGGTAAGGTGGTTCACACAGCCTATCTTGACCTCACCAAGGCTTTTGACACCATCCCCCATTCTGGAATTATAGCTAAACTCAATAAACTAGGCATAAATCCTTATATCACAAGATGGGCTGCCAACTGGCTCACTGACAGAACCCACACTGTAAAAGTTACAGACTCCAAATCTGACCTCAAACCAGTGACAAGTGGAGTACCACAGGATTCCATCCTGGGACTGCTCCTGTTTGGTATCTACTTCTCTGAAGTACAGGCTAACACAGAAGGCCTCTGGCTAACGAAGTTCACAGATGACTGCAAACTAGGAGCCATAGTCAAGTCCCCAAATGATGTGAACATCCTACAGAAGGGCCTCTCTGAGACAGATGCCTGGTGTCAGAGCCATGGCCTCAAGCTCAATGCCAAAAAGTGCAGTGTCCCCCCCTTTGGTAAAAACTCTGTACCCATGAACTACCACATAGGCAGCAATCTACTTAACACCGAATGCGTGATAAGAGACCTTGGGACCCAGATGGACAGTAGTCTCTCCTTTGATAGTCACATCGCCACATTAGTCAGGAAGTCCTTCTACATGGCACACCTCATCATAAAAGGGTTCCCATCCAGGAAAAAAGAGGTCATCATTCCCCTCTACTCGACACTCATTAGACCCACTATAGAGTACAATGCCCCTTTTGGAATGTACCTCACAAGATATCTGCAGCAGCTGGAAAGGCCACAGAAGTACCTCACAAAGAGGATTACTGGAGTCAAACAAATGCCCTACACTGACCGCCTCAAAAAACTCCAGCTTTACTCCGTAGCATATCGCCTATTCAGAGGTGATCTCTGCCTAACATATAAAGCTATGTCAAACCCAAAGCTGTTGGACATGCTACACCTAAAGAAATCCCAATCCCTCCGAGCTACACGCTCTAGGGACCTAAACCTTGTCACCACAATAAACAGGACATGCTGGAGGGATAGATTCCTATCCCAGAGACTTCCCATACTCTGGAACAGACTACCCATCTATGTCAAGCAAAGTTCTTCATTAGCACTCTTCAAGAAAAATCTTGATGAGTGGATGGGAAATAGGAAATACACCCCGGGGATCACTTCTGTGTCTCTGCTCGACAGTGGCACAGGAAAATAACTTTCTTGGGTGGCGTAAGCCAGGGAACCTTGTTGGCTAGTCTTACGTAAGCCCTTGGGCTGATAGTCTAGTACCTACCTATGAACCTATGAACCTGTGAGTGATGTCTTAGTATCAGAGATAATGTTCATATTATGGTTATAAAAGGAAGGATGGAGAGAAAGAGATAAGAAAAGTGCAGGGTAGGGTGTCTTCAGCTAGCTTAAGTGAGTAGGGAGGGAAAAGAAAGCAGTACAGGAAAGGTAAGGTAGTGGGAAAAGCAAAAGAAAGGAGTGGAGTAGGAGGCTGGAGAGGGTTGTGAAGTGTTATTTATGTTGAAGGGGGTGAATAAAGTATATTGAGTAAATTTAACCAAGACTGACACAGAAACAGGTCCAAGATTTTATAAAGTATTCTTCTGGACCACATTTAAAGGTGGGTAGGTTAGAAATAGTTCTGGTGTTTAGAGGTGAGAAGTTACATTTTTTTTCTACAGAATAAAAGTATAGGCTTTGTCCAGGGGATTTATTTGGGTTATTTATCGGGAGAAGTTGTTTTATCTTCTGAACTAAGAGTTATTTTAAGGAACTATGTGTTGATTAAAGTTGCAAGAGGTGGGACAGGCTAAGGGTTGGTTTATAATTTTATATTTTATAAATTGAATGTAGGATAGGTGGAGGAGTTCTAGCCAGCTAAGAGTATGCAGAGCTTTATAGTGATGGGTAAAGGAGAATGAATTAGTAGCAAACTTGGCAACTGCAATTTTGTTGTAGCAGCTTTTAATTTTTTTTTTTTTTTTTAAGGAGAATTGTAAATTGGTGTTCCATAGAGTGTGGAAGACAGAAGGTAGGTTTTGCCAGACTAAATTTTGTGTGTATGTTCATAAAATGACGAATAACAATAAAATAAATGTTCCCAACGGTGTAAATACCTCTCGGCTCACGATAATAAATGCAGCAACAATTCCAAATAAAAAAGCTGAGAGATAACCAAGGCGTCTTGATAATTCCACCATAAACTGTCCACCAAACGAATGACTCGTTAAAATTGTAAAGATAAAATAAAATCTGTATTTATTTCGTATACAATGGGTAAGCGCTTTCACAATAGCTTCATCAGACGGTCTGAAATAAATACAGATTTTATTTTATCTTTACAATTTTAACGAGTCATTCGCTTGGTGGTCAGTTTATGGTGGAATTAGCAAGACGCCTTGGTTATCTCTCAGCTTTTTTATTTGGAATTGTATGTTCATAAAATGTTTGTTTCTGTATAGCATGCTTAGTTTTTGATGTTTTTTTTTTTTTATATTGCTTTGAATGTGGAAGTCAAATTTAAAATCATCATCTGTTATGCTTCCTAATAGTTTGGTATGGTGAACACTAATTCAATTTCAGTGCCATTGCCAAAAAGATGATGGAAAATTCTTTGTTAGAGGTGTGAGTTTTGGGGGTAAAGAGGAGTTGTTTTTTTTGGGGGGGGGGTGAGTAGGAGTTATGCTCTTGTAAGCCAGGTTTCAATGGAGTTGACAGGTTGTTGGGTGATTTCTTACAGGTGAGTTAAGGTGTTTGAAGTGGCATAGAATATAGCAGAAGAGTTCACTTCCTAAGTTTTATTTTATTTGATTGACAAAATGGTGAGATAATATTCATTTGAGGTTGGATTTTTTTCTTAAAATAATCTGAACTGGAAATTTAAAAAATAGATAATTTAGAAACTTGGGGATTGATATATTGCCTGTAGACCTCTTAAAAATATATGAGGAGTTTCATGTACTTTTACAGAAAGACCACAGGAAAAGAAGGTAGGCAACGTCAGGCTGACAATCTGATACCTAGGGCGTTTTTGGTTACAGGATAGCAAAAGCATGGCTAGTCTTCTGCTTATTGGGTGGCTCTCCTGGTAGAAAATTATAAGTTATACATAAGAGTTGGTTATATGCATGTGCTTGTATACAGGAATATGTGTGTGTGTGTGTTTGCATGCATTTGCATTGATCTATACCTATGCAATATATATATATATACATATATATATATATATATATATATATATATATATATATATATATATACATATATATATGGGGTGGTATGTATTTTTCAAAGTAAAAGTATAAGGGTGAAAGAGCTAAACCATCCTGTAATAAAGTTTTGTCTATTCAATTTATTTTTGTACATCAGTGGCAGTATCATTTAAGTTTAGTTAGTGTGGATTTATCTGTCGTTCACCTGGTTAGGGTTCATTTTTTTTGTTTTTGTTGCTGATGTCCCAGGATTCACAGGAACTCTTTGGTATTGCAAATGGTGCAGCTCATGAGAATAACATGGTTTCCGATTGTAGCTCATTCACTCTATTGGAGATCATACAGTTCTAAAGCAGTAGCAGAAACAAGTCTAAAAAATAGAATGAAATTATTTTAATGCCATGATCCTTAATAAACACAGGGACAAAACTAAATGAAAAAAATTCAGAGGAAGGGAAGCTGTTGCCTGGCAGGTAAAGGATAGAAATAGGCAAGTAAGGAGGAGAAGGAAGGAAGGAAAAGGAAAATGATATGAGGAATAAGGGGGAGGGGCTGAGTGCAGGGGAGGAGCTATCTGTTTAACTAGAACTAGAACAAGGTTGGGTGCAGAAGTAAAGCCAAGTGTTCTTTTGAATTTAAAAGTATTGTTAGTGTTGAGTATATTTTGAGGTATATCATTCCAAATTTTGGATATTTGGTATGAATATAGGGAATCCCTGTAGCTATTGTTTGACATAGTGACCTTTAAGAGCAATTTATTAGAAGATCTTAATGTTCTACTGCTGGAGTACAGCTGCACAAGGTTGATAATAGATGCCCAGTTATCAGGGTGATATGATACACTGTAATGAGTTAGAATTAGTTGGTTATAGCTTAAAAGGTTGGGAAGTTCCAGCCATTTGAGTTGGTGCAGTACCTCGCAGTAATGAGTTCTTGTTGGTTGGTTGGAAGCAAATCTAGCTACTTTATAGTAGGAGGATTCTAGTTTAAGTCACATTTTCTTAAGTTAGTGAAAATAATTGAGGCATATAAGAGGGTGGATAGAAGGTGGGTTCTACAGAACGTGTGTCTGGTGGAATCAGGAAGGATTTTATTCTATACAGGCAGCCTAGTTTAAAGGGCACTTTCTTGATAATTATGGCTAAGTGTTTATCAAATTTGAAGTCCTTGTCTATGGTGACTCCTAGTAGCTTTGTATAAATGGCAAAATAAGTAGAGACTCTAGATTTTTTGGTACTATAGAAAAGCATTAGATGTTCTGTAGTCCTTTCTCACCTTCATTCTTACATATGGGTTCGGAGCCGATCCCCAGCTCTGACTCAGCCTTTTTGCAAGCTCAAAGTCTTCTAGTTGGCTCGTAGGTAGGTATGTATCCCATGGTGTACCAGTACAATCCCCAGATCTCGTTTGCCCCGTCAATGAGTTCAGATGTGCTTCTTCTTGGCCGTGGCTAAGTTTAACACATTTTACTAATTGTTTGCTATTTTGTGCTATTTTCAGCTGAAAGATAGACTTATATAGCCTTGCTAGTGTTGTTTCCTATCGTTAGAGTAGTTTAGTCATTTGCAGTACCTTTTTCCTCTATTTAGCAAATTATTGTCGAGAACTGGTTGGCCATTGCCCTTGTTGTTCTCATTGGTATCCTGTGTGCAAGTTTAGTTTCTTTTTCCGGACATTTTGCCCTTAGTTATTATTTACTGGGTTAGTTAGTTCAGACTTTGGTAGCTTAATATTTCGTGCTCAAGTCACATTTTGCGCTCAATTTAACTTTCTGTGTGCAGTATTCTTTAGAGTGCGTTATTAGCTTAGCTATTTAGTGTTTCTTAGTGTGCTGTGTTGTTAGCTTAAGCTAGTTATTTGTGGAGTAATTTGCATAGTTATTTGTCAGATTTACCTTAGCTGACAAGGGTTCCTGATTTGTCAACCCTTATCGCTTCTAAGGCATAGTTCTTTGTATAGAGGCTCTTCCTTGTGTGTGTGTGTGTGTGTGTGTGTGTGTGTGTGTGTGTGTGTGTGTGTGTGTGTGTGTGTGTGTGTGTGTATATGTGTGTCAGTAAATTTGCTAATTCTGACCTTTCTATCCTCCTTCTAGGTCCATTTCATTTAGAGGACCTAGGTTTCTTCCTTTTCTTTTCTACCCAGGGCTAGGCCTGTTTGAGTTAGAGGGCCTAGTTCTCATGGTTGTGTGATTGCTAGTGTGGCAAAGGCTAGGCCCGTTTAAGTTAGAGGACCTAGTCCTCTCTCTGTGTGTTTGGCTTGTGTCCTTTTGGCTGCATTTTCAGTGCTATGTCTAAGGAGGTGAAAGATCATAAATCCTCTGGGTTTAAAAAGTGTGTGAAATGTTCACAGAAGATGTCCATTATCGATGGCCACAGTAACTGTGTGTATTGCCTCGGGGCCATCCATTTACAAGAAAAGTATTTTGTCACTCATTCATTGCCAGGGTATTACAGGAGAGAAAGAATAAACTGATACTAAAAGGTCTCCTTAAGCCCTCTTTTGAGGAAGACCTGGCCAGTTTGTCTTCCTCCTCTAAATCGCATAGTTCCAAGAAACAAAAGACTAAACCTTCTAAGAGGCATCTGGTGCTTCAGAACCGCCTCCCAAAATTTCCGAACCAAACAAGTCTTCTTCCTCCTCGGTTCCCTGAGTTCGGAACCGATCGAGGATATAGCTACTATGGCTACAGTGTCGGCACCAGGCAGTTCAGAGCCGACCACTGATAGCAGACATCGGAGCCGGTCTAGAGATCATTTGGTCTCCCCTACATTAAGGTCCTCTATATTACAGAGGTCCAGATCTCCCACGCTGTTTTCCAGGAGCCTATCGGAAGAAGATTTGGAAAGAGTAGTTCTGAGACTCCTGAAGTCATCTGCCTTACCGAAAATTATGTTGGGTCCGGCCCATTTGGTTCCAGAGCCACTTGAGTCTATTTTCCCTTCTGTGATTCCTCCTCCAAGCCATGCTGGGCTTTCGGAGCCAGAGTGCTTGGTACTGCTGGTTGTGGAACCCTCAGTTCCAGCTCCCCCTGAGGTTGTCTCGGAGCCAAGTTCCACTCCGACACCTTCAATGCCATCCGTGGTGTCTAAGAAACGAAGCTCCCCAGTTGGCCCTGACAGGGACACCTGGAACCGGACCTCTTCAGTTCCAAGTCTCCCTCTCAGTGTGTCGGCTAGGGTGAGCTCGGACCCTACATCGATCACGGAGCCGATGGCTCTAGAGCCGATGGTGTCCTCAGTCTCCTTGGAGCCAGGGAGGTCTTTGGAGCTGGAGAGGTCGGCCTTTGAGATGATGAGGGGTGTGCTGTTCTGATCATCAGCTCCACCCAGGGGTACCAACACTCTGTCCCCTTGGGCACCAACTTCTGTCTCAGCACCTACTCCCTCTCTGGACAGCAGAGACCTGCAGCCTCAGGAGCCTCCTGCTGGTGGCCCCCACTCTTCCGAGACCTCCCCAGACTACCCTTCCAAGGAGCCCCCTCAGAAGAGGACATGCAAGAGAAAGCATGTAGACTCCTAGGATGAGTCTCTTACCTCCGACACAGACCTCAAGGAGTCAGAAGGATCCCCCAAGTTGTCCTCTGATGATATCACCTTTGTGGACATCTTAGAGATCCTAAAACAGAGGTGTGGCTGGCCCACTGTTACCCCTTCTGATGAGGAGTCAGTGTACCTGAAGTCTTTTGGGTCTCAGCCTCAAGCCTCTTGGGTGTCTCCATCCTTTGACGAACTTTTAGAGCTTGTTAGTCGAAAGGTGTGGGAGACTCCTGATGCCATGGAGCCAGTCTCCAGGAGACCTAATAAATTTCTATCAGCCTCCAAGGAGAAGGACTTTTTATCAAAGGGTGTTCCCGTAGATGCCATGGTGGTGGCGGCGGCCACTAAGAAGGAACTAGCAGAGACTTCTTCATCTGTCCATCCACCGAACAAGGAGTCTCGAATGATGGACAGGTATGGGAAGCATATCTTTTCATCAGCAGCATTCACTCTCAGATCGCTGAACTACCTAACACACTTTACAAGGCTTCAGAGAGTTAGGAGAGACTCTACAAGGTACATCCACTGAAGGAGTCCCTGATAAGGTGTCTGCTCAGTTGTCCACCTTGATTTCCATTGTTAACTCATCCATGAGGCTGATCTCTTATGCAGCTGATGGAGCAAGCAGGGCAGCAAGTTCAGGAGTTTCCGTAAGGAGGCACTCCTGGATGCGCTTGTGTAATTTTGCGGAGCCATTCAAGTCTACTTTTACCAACGCCCCCTTTGACAGTTCTTCTTGTTTGGACCTAAGGTAAAAGACACACTCACCAGGTGCGAGCAAGAAGGGAAAACACTCTCTGCCATGGGAGTGCATTTTACAGTCCCCTCTAGACCATATCCCAAAGGTCAGAGAGGTGGTAAATTGTGGTTCAAGAAGTCCCAGATGTTTTTTTCAGGATGCACAGGGTGAATCCTCCTTCAGAGGCAGAGGAGCAGGAGCAAATGGTAGACATCGCCCTAAAGGCAGGGGTGGACCGCAAAACCAGGGAGGCCGCGATTCATTTTGAGGCTGGCCCTATCAGCAATCCTGATGTGGGGCCCGACTGTGCTTCTCTGGAGCCAGTCAGGAGTCTCATTTCTTTGTATCTGAAAGCCTGGCTAAGTATCACTTGAAACAGATGGTACAAAGAATTATCACCAGAGGTTACTCCATACCCTTTTCTCTCCCACCTCATGTTCCCAAGAGGATCCCGGATGTTCCACCCAATCACAGGGATCAAGCAACTGTAGAAGTGGACAAGTTGCTCACAAACAGAGTCATTCAAGCCATCCCCGCAGACCAAGTAGGACTCGGGACTTACTCCAGATTCTTTTTAGTGCCAAAACGTACAGGGGACTGGAGGCCCATCTTGTACCTCAGCAAACTAAACGAATCTGTAAAAAAGGGCAAGTTCCAAATGGTGACACTGCAGTCTATACACCCCGTATTAGGGAAATACACATGGATGTGCTCAATAGACTTCCAAGACGTGTACTACCATATAAAAATGGACAGAGCATCGAGGAGCCTTCTACACTTCTGGCTGGGAGCCAGTCACTACCAGTTTCGTGCTCTGCCCTTTGGTCTCACCACAGCCCCCAGGCTGATCACCAAGTGTATGGCAGTAGTGACAGCTCACCTGAGACATCTAGGGTTCCAAGTGTTTCTGTATCTGGACGACTGGCTCCTGACTGCCCCCACCAGGCATTTACTTCTTCAAACCAGAGATGCCACTATCCAACTTTGTGCCCAGTTAGGGATTACTATACATTGGGTAAAGTCTGCCTTATCGCCCTCTCAATTTGTGACCTTTATAGGCACAGAAATAGACACAGTAGCCATGTTGGCTCGTCTTCCAGCAGAAAGGGCACAGAATCTCATACAATAAATTCACTGTCTTCTCCCCCTCCAAAAAGTCAAGGCAAAGACTGTACTGAAACTTCTAGGGACCATGGCCTCCACCATATTACTAGTGCTTTTAGCCAGACTAGACATGCGGATTCTTCAATGGCTTCAATTGTCCCAGTGGTCCTTCCAGCAACTGCCTCTATACCACCACATCCTGTTAACAGAGTCTTGCAAGAAGGACCTTTGTTTATGGATTCAACCCAACCAGTTAACGACAGGCACCCAATTACTCCCTTGCCAACCCATTGCCACTGTGACCGCGGATGCCTCACAGATAGGGTGGGGGGCCATTATCTAGGCAGGACTGTCCAAGGCACATGGCAGGATCACGAGGTCCACCTGCATATCAGTGTTCTAGAGATGAGGGCAGTGATCCTGGCATTGCAAGTACTCCACGACCTTCTTCCTCTTGAGACAATTGCAATACAATCAGACTACATGTCAGTAGTATGGTATCTCAACAAACAAGGTGGAACCAGATCATACCCACTCTGTCGAGAGGCCATTTGGGTTTGGAAATAGGTGATATCTTTACAACGCTTTCTTGTGTGGCGATGCACATCCTGGGGACAACCAACATGATAGCCAACAAACTCAGCCGGGCAATCTTGATGCCTCACAAGTGGTCTCTGAAGCAGGAAATAGCGGAACAGATTTTCCGCAGATGGGGACAGTCTTGCTGTGATCTTTTTGCCAGTCCAATCAACTCCAAATGCAGCTATTTCTCCCTCATCCCCCTCCGGGGGAGTCACCGAGAGATGCCCTTGTTCACGATTGGCCCCTGGGTCTCCTTTATGCTTTCACTCCCATTCCTTTCATATCCAAGGTTATTCATAAAGCGAAACTGTTGGGAAGCAAATTGATCCCCATCACTCCTTACTGGTCTTCTCAGGTTTGGTTCCCCTTCCTCAGGCCTCACCTACTAGACAACCCATGGACTCTGGACCCAGTGCCAGATCTATTGATGCACATGTCAGGCTGTCTTCATCCCAGCTTCCACACCCTCATTTTGACAGCTTGGCTGCTCCAGTTCCATCCCTAGTCAGGCTTCATGATTTCTTACCCTCTGTGACTCACATTCTCACATCTTCTCATAAACCCTCCACTAGAAAGTTATACACCAGCAGCAAATAGAGAAGGTTTTCTATCTGGGCTGAGGAAAGGAATATTGACCCTTATACTGCATCTATTCCGGTGGTATTGGAATTCTTGTCTGAACTTTTTCACTAGGGTTCTGCTGCTGCCACAATTAAGGTTCAGTTGGCAGCAATTTCAAATTTCCATTTGGGTCAACAGAAGTCCAATCTGATGTCACACAGATTGTCTAAGACCTTCCTTAAAGGTGCCACTTTGTTGAGACCTCCCTTTCAGGAACCAGTTGCTTCGTGGGATTTGAACTTTGTTCTATCCAAATTAACGTCTCCACCCTTTGAGCCAGCTCATTCGTCTCCTTTGAAATTTGTCTTAGAAGACTTTGTTTCTGGTGGCAATGACATTTGCTAGACAAGTTTCAGAGTTACAAGCACTGTCGGTCAAACCCCCTTATTTGATTTTTCACAAAGACAGAGTATCTCTTTGTACTAATCCATCCTTTGTCCCCAAGGTGCGCTCCCAACTTGAAACAAACTGTAGAGCTTTTGGTGTTCTTCCCTAATCATTCTAATGCAGCAGAATACAGATTCCATCAGTTGGACGTTCACAGACAATTACAGTTCTATTTACACCGGACCAAAGAATTCAGGAAGTCAGACCAATTATTTGTTTCCTTCTCCAACTCCAGATTAGGTCTCCCGGTTTCCAAAGTGACCCTCTCTAATTGGATCTCCAATTGTATATCTTACATTTATTCTTCTGATGGTAAGCCTTTACCTTTCACAATTAAGGCTCATTCCACAAGATCTTCAACCCAGGGTTCCAGTTGATAATATGTGTGCAGCAGCAACATGGGCTACCCCTCACACATTCATTACTCATTACAAATTGGATTTAACCTATAGGGGTAGAGCCTCCTTTGGTTTCATGGTACTCAGGAGTATTTTTCAGTGAGCCACCTAAGAATAAGGCACTAGGGACGCTGTCCCATATGTAAGAATGAAGGTGAGATAGGACTACAGAACATAAAGAAGTTATGTACTCACCATAATGTTCTATGTTTGTAGTCCATCTCACCCTTCATTCTTACGAACCCACCCGCCTACCCCCAGCCTGGAAGGATCTGGAGACAGAAAATGTTTTTTCGTAATAACTGGAGACCGTTTATTATTGTTATCCTTTCTGGATAGTTTTTTGTTCTTTCTATAGTTAGCAGCAAACAAGATCTGGGGATTGTATTGGTGCACCATGGGATACCTACCTAGCCAAGAGCCAACTAGAAGACTTTGAGCTTACAAAAAGGCTGAGTCGGAGCCGAGGATCGGCTCCAAACACATATGTAAGAATGAAGGGCGAGATGGACTACAAACATGAAACTTTATGGTGAGTACATAACTTCTTTTTTTGTTTTAGAAGGGTTAAGAATCAGTTGTGATGAAATGTTAAGGTATTTTTCTATGTCAAGAAAGGATTGTTGGCTTTGCTGAGTAGAGCGAGTAGAGATGGAGCAGAGCATATGAGGGAGGAGTCATCCACATAATGAAGCAATTTAGCATGTTGGGTTGCTGTACATAGTCTGTTTGTAAATATTGTGAAGAGCTGGGGACCTATATTAGATCTTTGGGATACACCGACAGAGATAGGTAGAGAAGGAGAGAGTTCATTTTGCCATTTGACTGCTTGTTGACGGTTGGTTAAGTAACTAATGAATCAGGCAAGGGTTGAATGAGAGAGGCTGAGGGAGGCTAGCTCATAGATAAGTTTTTGGTGGGAAACAGTATTGAAGGCCTTCGATGTCAAGAAATATAGAGGAGGTAAGTAACCCATTGTTCCTATGTCGGTTCACTGTGTTTATGAAACTAATTAGAGATGTAGTTGTACTATGTTTAGGTGGGAAACCGTGTTGGTGGGGGATATAAATTTGTTTTTCAGGAGATGATTGAGAAGTTGGGAGTGAATACATTTTTCCAGTATTTTTGCTAGTGGAGAGAGGATGGCAATGAGTCTATATTTAGAAAAATCTGTGGAGGTATCGCCTTTATGTAGAGGAATAACATGGGACACTTTCCATAGTGATGCTGCATATTGCTCAGTAGTGGAACAATTTATAAGGATGGATATGGGGAAAGCAATAGCACCTGCGGCAAGTTTAAGGTATTCACTGGGTAGTTGGTCGGTACCAGTGGAAGCAAAGTTTAGAGAGGAGTTTTTTTTATGTAGTGAGTTTGTATAGGCCGAACGTGGAAGGAATTAGGATTTGTTTCTAAATTTGTGGGTAACGATATTTGAGAATTATTGTTGTCTTTTACAAGTAATAGTATAGAATTAACAAAGTGATTGTTAAATTGAGTGGCAATGTTGTCAGGGGAGTTAGTTTTATTTAGACTTCAGGTAGTGGCTTGGCTAGGTTTAAGGAGTTGTTTAATGGCTCCCCAGGAGTTTTTTTGGGTTATTCTGGTGCCTATTTTGGATTGTTGTATAGTGTTGTATTTTGTTATGTTTGATTTTTTTTTTGCTAAATTACAAAGTTGCCGGTAGTTCTGAAGGGTAGTTGGATTTAATGCAGTTTCAGTGAATTTATAGAATAATAGTCAGTATAATAAAATTTGTACTGATATTCATAAAAATTAAAATTTACATGCCTTGTATTGAGACTTTACTGATATAAGATATGTGTATAAGATTGGTAGGAGTAATTTAAAAAATACAGTAGGTGAGGTACTGGAGGGGATAAGCAAGTCTGAGTGTTAACAGAGAAGTAGTGATGAAATAGTAATTTGATTGTGCTAATTAGAAGTAGGTATAGTAGTTTAAGAAGTACAGCAAAATGAGGTATTAGAAAGGGATAAGCAGTTTAAGTGATTTAGTACTTTAAAGGGAGGTATAAGAAAGGCGATGAAGGATGTTAGAAAGATATGCCCTGCCCAGATGAGGAGCAGGGACAACGCCATGAGGCAGGCAGGAAGTCTTTTAGTAATGGTTTGAAAAGATGAAGGTGTGTGTGATAGACCTGACTAATATAGGAGTTTTATTCCAAGTTCTAGCTACACCATTTGAACAGAGAATGACCCCAGCAGCCCTTCATGGTTTGTAGATGGTAAGCAGTTGTTTATTATTTGACCAAAGGGGACAACTTGGAAGATAGTATTAGAGTAGGGGTCTAATTGCTGGACAGGTGGATGAGGAATGAATGATTGTATGGGTTAAGGTGAGCTAAGTATAAGATATGTGGTGAGGAAGCTTGAGCCAGTTAAGTGGTTTTAGTTGTAAACAGTGATGGGTCCAGTAAGATTTGTTGCAAGAGAAATTGGTAACTTTGTTATAGGACTGTTCAAGTTTAGAACTAAGTGAGGCTTTTAGGCTGGTTATGATAGGGGCTCCATATAGGAGAAAAGGAAAGATGGAAGTGGTAACTAGAGTTACCTTGGCAGAGTCTGTAAAAAAATTCTTTACTCTGTGTAGGGTGCCTAGTTTTTGATGGATTGTCTTGATGTTGTTGTGAATATGTAAATCAAATTTAAAGATTGTTGCTGAATGTCATGCCAAGTAGATTTTTATGTGGGGTAACTTCAATCATGGTAATATTTAAGGAAGAAATTTTAAAGTTTTTTTTCACTGAATTGAGATGTTGGGAAAAAGAGAAGTAATTTAGTTTTTGGATTTAGTAGCAGGTGATCATCATGCAGCCAACTTTCAGCAGAGTTAAAGGCTTCTTGAGCAATTCTTTAATGATGTTTTAGGTTGTTGGCAATGCATATTAGAGTTGATATTAGCTAGATATGGAGACTGTCACATGGGGAGGTATCACAAGGGAGAACCCCTCTAGTGCCCACACCTTCAACAGAAGCTGGCAATGTGGCTACTTAAGAAAAAGAAGCCTGAATCTGAACCAAAGCTGTCAAAAGGTAACAGACCACCCTTGAAAAGGGTTCCTTCAAGGGAAGAGCCAAGTGGTAATGGCAAGCCTGAATCTGAGCTACAGTTGTGAAACTGTGCTAGATTTATTTTAGAAAGATGGGAGAATCATAAAAAAAAATTAAGATAGGTATATAGCTTTTGGATCCTATCCTACCAGACTTGAGAAAGGTTGCCAAGCAGGCTCCTTATTGTTAACATCAGTCAAAGTTTGAGTACTGGGGCAATGGGTTATTGTACAGAAAGTGAGCTCTAAAGGTGGTGCAGTAGATGGAAGTCTCAGGGGGCCTCCAATGAGACACTTATGAAAATAGCCAGTGATAACCATTTTTCAGTTTGTATTGGCATAAACCACATAAAATGAGGCTTTTACATTTTTCTGTTGACCAGGTGTTGAAAGATATGTGACAGTCTACTGTAAGCTGTGTGAGTGATGCTGAAAAGCTGGCAAAGCAGGCAATAAAGACAATGTTGCTTTGGTGCCTTTGTCTGTTAATGAGGGGCCATTTCAAATTGTAGCCACAAGCACTGTGTGGTCTCTTAGTCCCCAAACACCATTGGTAAGATGTACATCATGGCTGTGATAGACCTAAACAGCACTGGTAAGAGGTACAGCATGGTTGTGATAGACCCAAACAGCACTGGTAAGGAGTATGTCATGGCTGTGATAGACCCAAGGCATGTCGTGGCTGTGAAAGACCCAAACAGCACTGGTAAGGGGTATGTCATGGCTGAGACAGACCCAAACAGCACTGGTAAGGGGTACATCATGGCTGTGATAAATCCGTACAGCACTGGTAAAAGGTACATTGTGGCTGTGATAGACCAAAGGCACACCATGGCTGTGATAGGCCCAAACAGCACTGGGAAGAGGTATGTTGTGGCTGTGATAGACCCAAACAGCACTGGGACGAGGTACTTCCTGGCTGTGTTAGACTGTGCTGCTAGGTACTCTGAGATGGCTGTTTTGTCTTCTATTAAGGTAGAAAATGTGGCACAAGCTACATCAGATATTTTCATCAGTGTGGACTTTTACTAGAAAATATTGACAGATATACAGACAGACAAAGGTGCTAATTTCATGTCAGAACTGCTGACCTGCTTGTGGAAACATTGTGGAGTAAATTAGCTAAAAACAACTCCTGCCATCCACAAGTAAATGGTCTGGTGGATAGATTAAACTCCTTTAAGAACACACTGCAAGCATTCCTAGAGTATTTTAAGTGGTAGTGAGACAAATACTTGCCTTCTCTCACTCTGTTTGCAGAGAGGTGCCCAAAGAGTCCCCTCTCTGCAAGGCTTACCCTGACATGTCAGTGGATGAGGTAGTGCTTCACATGCAGTTATCCTCTTTCCAGATTCAATATATTCAAGGAGACATGTTTCCTGCTTAGCCAGAGTATACCCAACCAATGAAGCACTGTGTGCACAAAGGAGCCCAGTAGTTATTCAGGCATGTTCTGGACCTCACTGAAAGTATTGTTTGCAAAACTATGAGAGATGCAATTTATGTGCAGATTAAAGGAACCTGAGCAGTCACTTGGTAATGAGTGCTTACCCCATGCACAGAACATATAAAGCCTTAGAGCTAGCTAGCTGACTCACACATAGGACCCATGAAATTAGAAGTGGGGAGTCCACCTCTACAAAGAGCCAGTCACATGTGGAGTCCCTCAGGGATCAGTCTTGGGACTGCTCCTCTTTAACACTTACTTCTCTGAAGTCAAGGCCAATGTCAAGGGTCTCTGGCTGACCAAATTTGCAGATGATTGCAAATTAGGAACAGTCAAAGAATCCCCCAGATACTAATATTCTCCAGGAAGGGCTAACACAGACAACTAGCTTGTGTCAGAGCCATAGACTAAAACTAAATGCCAAGAAATACATAACAGTAGCCTTTGGAAAGTCATCCACCTCTGGTAACTATCATATTGACAGCACATCTAAGAGTCTACCCAATAGTCAGGGAGTTGGAGACACACAGGCAGTAATCTAGCCTTTGACCATCACATGTCTGCAGTAGTTAGAAAATCATTCTATGCTGAGCAGCTGATAAAGAAAGGTATGGCATCTAGGTCCACTGTATTCTTACTTCATCAGACCTATCATTGAGTACAAAAACCCCTTTGGTATGTGCCTAACCTAGCACATCTGACAAATTTAAATGTCCATAAAGGTTCCTCAATAAAAGAATACAGGCCATAGGTAAAATGTCCTAAGCAGACCACCTCAAAGCCCACTCCCTGTATTTTGCCTCCTGCTGGCTGTTGAGGCAAGATATATGCCTGGCATACAAGGCATTGTTAGACCACACCCTGAGGGACCTCCTGTATATCTGCAAAACAAACCACACTAGAATTACCCATTATAAAGACTTACACCTTTCCTGTCTGCTGGAGAGAGGTATGTATCCCAGAGACTACCACTTCTCTGGAACAAGCTCCCAATACATGTGAAGCAGATTGCCTCCCTAATGCAAGTCATGTGCAACTTGGGCGATTAGATGTGGAACACGAAATTCATCCCTGGTTTGGCACCTATGTCTCTAACGGACATACGCAGCTGGTAAATGGTTCATCTCCCAGGCTCCTGCTTGTAAATATTTCATATCACAAGTCCTTCCTACACTTATCAAGGGTACCAAAAAGTGTCAGAGATTTGGGGTGCATAGCTAGGCTTAAAAAGTTCCTAGTTGCTATTGGCCTATTATACACCTATGAGCAAGAGCACCCCTTGAAATGATAATAAATCCTCCAACAACTTTCCAGAAGCAGGTAGATAACATACTGAAAGGAGCTGAAGATTATCATCTTCCTTATGTAGATGATATTGCACTATACATTCAGGCATGGCAGGAATATACTCAACATGTTAGGGAGTGAATGAGTAGATTAACATGGCAGGATTAGCTATCAAAGCAAAGAAATGCCAGACGAGACAGAAGTGATTTATCTTGGTCAACTGTATTTGTATTGCTATTTTTATTGCATTGCATATCTTTGGAGCTTTTCTCCCCTGACCTCCACTAAAAAAGGGCAATAGCTCAGCCAGACACTCCCAGTCAACAAATGGAAAATAAAAATAAATAAATAAAAATCATGTGGCTGATGCAAAATTCAGTTATATTCTGCCAAGGTGGGGTTGTTCAAATATAGCCCATCTCTATTACCACAAAGCAGGTAAAGACATTCCTTGGAACTGTGGATTTATTATAGGAAGGTTGTCTCTTACTATAGCACAGCAACCACTCCATTTACAGATCTTGCCTGAAAGAACAGACTAGATAAGCTTATTTCAACAGTTGGTTGTGAGCAAGCATTCTAGAAATTCAAGTGCCCTTGAATGGACTCCCAGTACTAGCCAGTCCTAATTACAGTCAAGAGTTTACAATGCAGGAAAATGCTTCAGTCCATGTTCGGTTGGCTGTACTTGGCCAGGTTTCTTCAAAGGGAGAGGAGTACCCAGTAGTGTAACTCAGTCTTAGATCTTAGTCAAGGTAGAAATCATATGCAGTTGTGTAAAAAAGTATGTCAATAGTCTGGGCTCTGCAGAACTTTCAACCCTTCCTTTATAAAAAATTCAGTGGTTACCAATCACACTACCTTAAAATAATTAAATAGGGCCACTGGGAAACAATAAGCTTCACAAACAGAGTTTGAGATTACAATCTGACGACATGACAATTGTGTGTAAGAGTGGTGCTGTTAATGCAAATACAGATGATCTATCAAGACAGGAGACTTATCAATGGAACCAATAGGATATACATTAACCCAAGCTATGTTTCTTGAAGAGCACCTCAAAAAAGCTTTCCTGAGGTCTAGAAAGGTGGTAGATATGTTAAAATGATACATGTGCAGTTTTTTAAGTAAAGATGTAAAACACTAAAAGCTGCATAAAACTCACAACTGATTTTCATCATTCTCACTGCTGCAGTTGCTTATGGCTGTAGCCTACCAAAGATGCAGCAACTGGACAGCTTTCAGAAGCTTTTATCCCTTCCCAAATGGGTCTATATCATAACATCGAAGTTCTCTAACAACGAATGTTATTATATCGAACCCTAAACACCGAAGTGTGAAAACATCGAACAGTCAGAATAGCGAATTTTTCCCCAGGGAAAAAATTTGCTATTCCGAGAAACATACACATAGCACAAACACACACAAAAAACAGCCATCCACACACATACACTTAAAATCCTACACCTAAACTAAACTTTACATACAGTACTAGCTATACACTTACCTTAACCCAACCCTAACCCTAAGGTCCGTCACTATCGCACACTCACCTCACCCGTGCCCTAACCCTAACTCACCTAACCCGCCCCCTCACCCTAACCTACACACAATCGCATACTTTCCTGACCCACGCCCTAACCCTAACTCACCTAACCCGCCCCCAACCCTAACCTACACACAATTTCACACTTACCTAAACCCGCGCCCTAACACTAACGTCCACACAACCGCACACTTACCTGACCCGCTCCCTAACCCTAACTCACGTAACCCGCCCCTAACCTACACACAATCGCACACTTATCTTAACCAGACCAGTAACGCTCCAACATATTGAATGCTGAAAACAGTGAAGCCACAGCAACGGCCCACCAAATTCTTTCCCTGGGAAAAAAATTGATGTCCTGCACCTTCGCTGTTTTCAGCATTCGACATTACGGGTTCGATATTATAATATTCTATGTTAGAGAACTTCGATGTTATAATATAGACCCTCCCAAACTGTCACTCTGCCTGCCTATAGGCTGTCCTTTTGAAGGAACTATATAATCAACCAGAGTGACTAAAATCTTCAGAACTTTCTTGCTACCTCATGCAGATGCAGCTCTTATACTTCTCAGGAACTACAGTCAGTCTAAAGCTTCCTTTTTGATGGATAAGTCCCTTTGGGAACCCTTTCAAATTTATTTGTATTTTTATTGAATATTTGGTATTTTTATCTCTTTTGGACAGAATTGTGGTATGTCTGTTTAAGAATAACAACTTTTTTTAATGTCAGAAGTTATTAATTAGACCAATATTTCTTTTCTGGGCATAACTTTTAGGTTTTATCTTGTGTTTTTTTAGGGTTATTTCTCTTATTAAATTAGATTTTACTCTAATTACTTATATTTCAGAGAGTCAGGAAGTATATTCTAGGGGCAGAAACTTTGTGTTGTATTGGTGTTTATGTACACTTCGTGACAACTTACCTGACAGACTTTTTATTTAGCAGTATCTCTGTTTTTAACATGGGATTTTTTGTGTGCTGCTTATGTACTTTATTATTACTGTAAATTTGGGGCTTTTTGAGTGCTTGTGTGCTGCTTGTGTTCACTAACTGACAATTTACCTTCCAACTGACTCTCCAGGTTTCTTTCTCAGCTACAGCATGAATACTCAGTCTGGTCCTGCTGCTCCTTCTTCCAATCTACCTAAAACAAAAAAGCAGTTCAAGCATGAGCCGTTACCTTCAGTATGGGTTCAGTCATTGCCTCATCTGATTGTGGGTGACTCTGCTGGAGCCATTACTGGATCCTTAGACCACTTACTGAATTCCTCAAATCCCTCTGGTGTACCTTTGCTGGACACTATAGACCTGGAATCAGATATGTCCTCTTCAGCTGCTCCAGTGTCCAATGTAGCCATGGGAGAACTATCTGTTTTAGGTACTAGAGACACACTGGGAATGTTTTTTGGTGTGGATAGGGAAAAGAAACATTTTGCTCAGAATGATACGTCTTCCCTAGTCATTCTTCCTGCAATTACTTTCCTAGGAAAAAGAAACAGTAAGTTAATCATTGAGATATTCTACAAGCACTGGAGGATGCTTTCAGTATTGTCTGCAGCTCTCCTGATTCCCAGGCATCAGTCTCTAAGAAGGCAGATAAACTGCATAATCTCTCTCAAACTAATAAATATCTTTTTTTTGTCATCTTAAAGATGATCCTGCAGCCATGACTCCTACTGCTCCTGCTGTGAACAGGCTCCTCGCCATCCCTATTCCATTTCCTTGGGATAAAGAGGGTCAATTTCTAGACAGACTGGGTAAGAGACCCTTTTCTTCTTCTTTAACCTTTAAAATACTCAGTTTTCAAGACTATGTGTGGAAATTTATGCTGAGACGCACAAATAATTTGAGAGAGATGTATGTTTCACAATCTCCTGAAGGTAGAACTTACTTGAATCAGATAATATCTAACCTTCCAATTATCTAAACATGCCTTAAAAAGTGTGTATTATTGCCCTGATAGTGTTTCATAGACTTCTGGTTTGGCTACAGTCTTAAGATTTGCCTGGGTGCATAAAAGTTTTCAGAAGATTTAAAATCAGAAATTTTGAATTCTCCCTTTGACAGAGAGGCTTTATTTGAGCCTTCTGTTACACAGATCCTCAAATATTGGGATGATAGGGCAAGTTAATGCAGGTGTTTCTAGGATTTTTCAGCTTCCCCAGTTCTTTACCTCCAAATCCTTTACTTCCCTTCAAAAGACAAAACAAGCAGATGATTCCAGCACATTTCTTTGTACTCAGTGCAGTTAACTGGATTTGCTGGTGATTTGAAGCTTAACTATGTATCCCTTATGTGTACATAATTTAAAGAAATTTCTAAAGGTACGTAGTGTGGAATGGGTCTTTGATTTCACTTTTATTTCAAAGGAGATGGCTTTATGGTCAGACCTAATCAGTGATGAAGATATGCAAGGGATAGTGCAAGATGCCCCATATTAGTAAGGACAAAATCCAAGATGTTTTTCCTCCTAGTTGGTAATCTGACTAACTGGTATTTGTATTAAGAAAGTCAACGAATCTCTGATTGTGTACTAGTGGTGTTGTAGTTTTTTCCCAGTCTATAGCTGGATAGTTTAGATCAACGAGAAAAATGGTATTGGGCTTAATACTGAGTGATTCCAGTTCCTGCAGATAGGCATTGTGGCTTTCTTGGGTCATAGAAGGAGTTCTACACCTATCTAATATATGGTATGGGTATATTCTGATGGTGATTTCGACAAGAAGAAGCTCTAGTGCATCATGCTGCTTGATACAAGTCTCTTATGGATGACAACTGAGATACCTCCACCTTTTTTCTCCCTACTGTCCAGTAATTGGTCTAAATTTGAGGAAGGCGTCATAGCCCTGCAGAGCCGTAGAGCTCTCCACCTTTTTAATTCTTGTCCCAGTTACTACACAGACTTCTACACCTTCCAGCATGAGAAGAACTTGTAGATAGTGGAGTTTCTTGTTTAGGTACAATATAATGTATAAATGATCCTCAGATCTTGCAATAATTCACAATTCTTCCACAATTGCAAATGAAGCTCCAAGCCTAAGGTCCCAGAAGAAGTTACTCTTGATTCAAAATGAGACAAGTGGAAGAAAATGCAGAAATAAATGTATTAAAATGAATGTGCCTGTAAGTGCAGATTAAATATGTAATAAGAGCCAAAAAATGTAGCTGGAGCTTTAACATTCTAAGGGAATGACATTTCCAGGTTTGTTCTGTTAGTGCCTAGATAAGATAAAACTGGAAGTAGCTCACAAAGCCAAGTATACTTGGAAATGAAAGTGGGAGGAACGTCCAAGGCCAGCTTTACAGTACGGGCAAGCAGCTCAAAAGCCCCCAAGTTTAAAAGCACAACAGGGAAAGGGAAGGTGGGTGGAAAACAAAACTGATTTAAATAGTAAGACAGTGCAATAGTTTAAATGTACTTGCCTGGATGTAAAATACAGTCCAGATGCTTTGTTTGATTTTAGTTTTCAGTTTCCAAGAGTCTTAAAGACAAATATGGCTAGCTGCTTGTGTAATAGCAATCAGCCATTTATGCGCATTCTGTAGTAGCTGAGGGTTGTGAGATATTATTCCAGCAGTAATATTTTGTTTTAAGAACTACATTCTTTAGAAGAAACACTTACCTGATACAAAGATGGACAGTACTATTATGCATTTTTTTTCATCTTCATGTGCCCCACCAGATAGCTACTTTGCCCATATTGTACCCTGGCAGGAAATGGAACCTGAAGCCAACGCAGTTTAGTTGATTACCGCATAGGAGTTATTATAGTATATTAAATGCATGCACATTTCACAAACAACTTTTCATATCTTGGAAACTGCTCAACCTAGATATATCTTGCTAGACCTCTTTTGTTCAGTGAGATATTATCTTTTGCATGACAGCAAGAAATGGTTTGTCCAAATGCTTTATTTTTCTCTTTCAGCTTCAAAGACAAAGATGTCTGACTGCTCATGTAATATAAAATAGCAGGATAAAATGGAGAATAGAAACAGCTTTTAGCTCTAGTAAATTATGTTTATCTTCCCAGAACTGCAGAACTCCTCCACTGCCACTGGGTTTAATGACTATAAGCTCTAGATACAACTCACAACAGCTGACCAAGACTGCTTGTTCTAGGTCTGAAAAGTGAATAAAGCACATTAATTAGATGTACCAATGCTGATAATCCAGTTAAGAGCTCAAAAAACAAAGTAAACTGTAAAAAAAAAAAAAAAAACAGTTTAGAGCTGTAGCTTCAGATAAGAAATAGTAAGAGTGCAGAACAGTGGTAGAGCTCACTCAGAACTCATCTAAATACATAGGCACAGCACAAACCCACTTAAAAATACTGCAAACTATAAAATGTCATCACTTAATAGATTTAACTTTAGATTCAGAACAAACACAAAGTAAGAGCCACACAAAACTTTGTCCTGCTGATCAAACCAAGCCAACTGTGGGTAAATCCTTTATTACCTACACCAAGTCATGGATTATTGCTAAATTATCTCATAGATTCAATTTTGTTTTGCTGAGTAGTTTGTTATGTTTTCATAGGCTTCTGGTTTGGCTACAGTCTTAAGATTTGCCTGGGTGCACTCTCCACTCTCTTCCAGTCTAGCCAGAGTTTAATAACAGCAAATCTGTGGAGTCACTGTTAAGGACTAAAACAATATTCTACTAACCCTCCCCCAAATGGATCTGTTACAGTAAGGTGCAGTTCTACTTTGTTTCTCCCAACCATTGGTCCGTGTGGCTTCATTATCTTCACTGCCACTTTTGAGGTTACAGGCATCAGCCCTTACAGTATTAGTGCCAGAACCACTTTCAGCATGTGGGTCTTCAATACCTTACACCTTGACAACAGTAGTTCCACTATCATATATTCCTACAGTATCACAGCATTACTGATGTCAGTGAGCCTGTCGTTTCCCATGCTTGAGGCCTGAGCCCTGTTCCTGTTGTAATATGTTAACCTCTTCAGTGACAAGGCCAGTGCCAGCATGCCTGGTCCTGTAGTAGTGAGGCCCAGGGCCTAAACTGTGGCATCAAACACAATGACTAACTTTGAAATAGATTTGTATTATATTCCCTAACCTCTTTTACCACCACAGTGCTAACAGCTGGTATATTCACAGACAGGTCTTTTACACAGACCTTGGCCCTGCAATCTGTTGTACAGCAGGATCATATTTTCCTCCTATTCAGACTCCCTCCCTCTGAAGATGCCAAGGAAGTTGGCATGCAACAAGAAGCACATTGACTGCCCTAGGGAATCTTCCACCACAGATGTTGTCAGCAAATAAGATGGAGATTTCCCAGCATCTCACTAAAGATCTCCAGTTAAGGGTGATTTTGGGGATGATGAAATAGAAAAGGAAATGGCATTTTGGCACTGTCTCTTCCAGTAAAATGACACTATAGAAAGCCTTTACGTACACCCATGTAGTCCTCATGGGTGGATGCTCCTGCTGGTCCTCAGTGTAGCATGGGAAACATTAAAGTGGTGACTTCAGAACTTAGGAAAGCCAATCAGATCACCTGGCCTCCCAGATGATGGAACTTCTTGTCATGGACTCCCAAGCAGAGCTCTTTCGTTGCATTAGGTGCACACTCTGAAAGGCTCCCATTCCCAAGTGCACTGTAGTCCATCCCCCAAACAGGAATTCTAGGGGAAATAATCTTCCTTGGAAAGGAAGTTTAAACATATTCCACATTCTCTGTTGAGGGCTATAAACTACTTAGCTCACACATGATGGAGTTCCAGTAAGACCTAGTTGATGAAATGTACCATTTACTGCTGAAGTTGCCTGATGAACCAGTGGACGATAAGCCATTTTCCAGACTGACCACTGTTTCATTCATTTTGAACTTTATGGTGAGAGGTACATGCAGTGCTCCAAAAGGTTTAGCCACAGCCATAAAATCCAGCATTACTATCCATTGCCACAAGTAAGGGCACCAAGTCAAGGACCATGAGCTACCCTTACCTGCAACACTATGTTTTGTTTCTGATGTTAAGACACACATAAAAACACAGTGAAAGAGAGAGAGAAAAACAAACAATCACTACTCTTGCTATTGCATTTCAGCTACCTCAGCATTTCTTTTCCATGATGTATGGGATTCAATTCAAGATATGATTCCAGCATGTGGTAAACCTAATCTCCGTCCACAAACCCAATTGTCCTGCTGGTCAGCTTCTGCTATCCTTCTCCTTAGCTAAAAAATGGAATTCTCTCCATTCTTCTCTAAGGACCTGTGACAACTTTGAAAACTTTAAAACTCAACTGAATTCCTGTCTTTATTCAAACAGGAAATGCAACTGTACTCTTCCTCCCATACCCCATAAGCTCTCCTCCACTTATACTCCTGGCTAACTTTCACATCAATCTAACCTTACACTCAAGTGTGGATATTATAAATTACAAATCTGTAATATGTAGCCATGATGCTGTGTGCCTGCCTTTCTTGCCTAAATTAAATTGTAACTGTTTTCTTCTTCTGAATTCTACCTGTTTTTAAAGTTTGTAAAGCAATTATTCTTTGTAATAATTCTTGTAACTAAACTATGTATTGTGGAGCTTTTCTCCCCGGGCCTCTGCAAAAAACGGGCTCCCTGAGCCCAGTGGACCTCCCCGGTCATCAAACTGGAATAAATAAATAAATAATAATATATACACACACAATATATCTATCTATATATATATATATATATATATATATATATATATATATATAGATATAGATATAGATATATATCTATATACATATATATATATATATATATATATATATATATATATATATATATATATATATATATATATATATATATGCACACACACACACACACACACACACACACACACACACACACACACACACGCATGCACACACACACACACACACACACACACACACACACACACACACAGTGGATATAAAGTGTACACACCCCTGTTAAAATGCCAGGTTTTTGTGATATAAAAAAATGAGACCACAATAAATCATTTCAAAACTTTCCTCACCTTTATTGTGACCTATAACCTGTACAATTCAATTTAAAAACAAACAAATATAAAAAATAAAAAAATGTACAATATGCTGATTGCATAAGTGTGCACACCCTTAAACTAATACTTTGTTGAAGCACCTTTTGATTTAATTACAGCATTCACTCTTCTTGGGCACACACCTGCCATCAATTAGAGAGACTCTGATTAACCCCAAATAAAGTTCAGCTGTCCTAGTAGGATTTTCCTGACATTTACTTAGTTGCCTGCTACAGCAAAAGCCATGGTTTGCAGAGACCTTACAAAGCATCAAAGGGATCTCATTGTTGAAAGGTATCAGTCAGGAGAAGGGTACAAAAACAGTTCCACAGCATTGGCTATACACCATGGAACACAGTGAAGACAGTCATCAAAAAGTGGAGAAAATATAGGACAACAGTGACGCTGCAAAGAGCTGGACGTCCCTCCAAAATTGATGAGAAGACAAGACAAAAACTAGTCAGAGAGGCTGCCAAGAAATCTACAGCAACACTGAAGGAGCTGCAGGAATTTCTGGCAAGTACTGGTTGTGTACTACATGTGACAACAATATCTCATATTCTCCATATGTCTGGACTATGGGGTAGGGTTGCACGATGGAAGCCTTTTCTTACATAGAAATGCATCCATGCCTGGTTAAAATTTGCAAAACAGTACATCAAGTCTCCCAAAATCATGTGAGAAAATGTGTTATTCACTGATGAGACCAAGGATGAACTTTTTGGCCACGATTCCAAAAGGTACGTTTGGCGCAAAAACAACACATTGCATCACCAAAAGAACACCATCCCAATGGTGAAGCATGGTGGTTGCAGTATCATGCTTTGGGGTTGCTTTTCTTCAGCTGGAACTGGGGCTTTAGTCAAGGTGGAGGGAATTATGAACAGTTCCAAATACCAGTCACTTTTGGCCCAGAACCTTCAGGCATCTGCTAGAAAGCTAAAGATGAAGAGGAATTTCACCTTTCAGCATGACAATGACCTCAAGCATACATCCAAATCTACAAAATAATGACTTCACCAGAAGAAAATTTAAGTTTTAGAATGGCTCAGCCAGAGCCCAGATCCAAATCCAATAGAAAATCTGTGGTGTGACCTGAAGAGGACTGTGCACTAGAGATGCCCTTGCGATCTGACAGATTTGGAGCACTTTTGCAAGGAAGAGTAGGCCAATATTGCCATGTCAAGATGTGCCATGCTGATAAACTCCTACCAAGAAGACTGAATGCTGTAATTAAATCAAAAGGTGCTTCAACAAAGCATTAGTTTAAGGGTGTGCACACACAACAAAGTATTAGTTTAAGGGTGTGCACACTTATGCAACCAGCATATTGTATGATTTTTATTTTTTATATTTTTTCCACTATATATATATATATATATATATATATATATATATACACACACACACACACACATATATATATATATATATATATATATATATATATATATATACACACACATATATATATATATATATATATATATAATATATATATATACATACACACACACACACACACACACATATATATATATATATATATATATATATATATATATATATATATATATATTATTATATAGGTAGGTACTAAGCTACCTGCCTGAGGACATTTATATGCCTAGCTAGAGTGTGTTGGCATTTGCCACCCCATTGATTAATTAACTGATCCTCTGTCAAGCACAGCCAATAAAGTGATCCCAGGGGTGTATTTTCTGTTACCCATCCACTCACTCTTGAAGAATGTTAGTGAGGGGCTCTGCCTGATGTAATTTTGGAATTTTGTTCCAAAGCATGGGGAGTCTCTGTGACAGGAATCTATCCCTCCAGCATGTTCTATTTATTGTTGTGGCGAGGTTTAGCTCACTAGAGCGCGTCGCTCAGTGACTTGGATTTCTTTAGGTGGAGCATGTCCATCAATTCTGTGTTGGACATGGCTTTGTAAGTCAGGCAGAGATCACCTCTGAGTAAGCGATATGCCACTGAGTACAGCCGGAGTTTTTTCAGTCAGGCTGCATAAGGTACTTTTGTGTTTTTTCCAGCTGTTGGAAGTGTCTTATGAAGTACATCCCAAATGGGGCATTGTACTCTATGATGGGTCTAATGAGTGATGAGTAGAGGGGCACTATAACCTCTTTATTTCTAGATGCAGACCCTTTAGTAATTAGATGGGTCACTTAGAAGGATTTCCTAACTACTTTGGCTATATGATTGTCAAAGGAGAGATTACTATCTACCTGGGTCCCCAGATCTCTTATTACCTCTTCTATATTAAGGGGGCTGCCACCTATGTGGTAATTTGTGGGTGTTTTGTTTTTCCCAAACGGGATGACTATGCATTTTTTGGCATTTAGTTTGAGGCCATGAATTTGACACCAGGTGTCTGTCTCAGTAAGGCCCTTTTGGAGGATGTCCGTGTCAGCCAGAGAGTCAGTTATGGCTCCCAGTTTGCAGTCACTGGCGAACTTGGTTAGCCATAGTCCTCCTGTGTTTGCCTGTATTTCTGAGAAGTATATGCCGAACAGTAGGGGTCCCAGGACCGAGCCTTGCGGGACACCACTTGTGACTGGTTTAGAGTTGGACCTGGAACCCACTATTCTTACTGTGTGAGTTCTGTCTGTAAGCCAGTTGGCAACCCATCTCGTGACGTAGGGGTTTATGTTCAGGCTGGTGAGTTTTTCTGTAATACCCGAGTGGGGAATGTTGTCGAAAGCCTTGGTGAGGTCAAGGTAGGCTGTGTGAACCACCTTTCCCTTGTCTATGGCCTTGGTGACTGTCTCGAAGAAGTCAACCAGGTTTAGTAGGCATGATCTGCCCTTAACAAAGCCAAACTGGGTCGGGTCAAGTGTTTGGAGGTTCCCAATGTCTTTGTTAATGAGTTCCATGATGATGCGCTTCATAGCCTTGCAGACCAGGCTAGTCAGACTTACGGGGCGATAGTTACCAGGGTCAGTTGTGACCCCTCCTTTGTGGAGAGGAATAACCGTTGCTGTGCACCATTCTATGGGCACATAGCCTGTGGAGAAGCTGAGGATGAACAGCGTGTTTAGGTGGGGGGTTAGTTCGTTCTGTAGTTCATGCAAGATGCAGCCTGGGACACCATCTGGTCCCACTGATTCTGTGTTTTTGGCTTTTGAAAGGGCTGTTTTCACCTGTGCATCTGTGATTTTTGGGACACTACACTTTTCCGGTATTGTTGTGAGCCCTTTTGGAGGTGAGAGGAGGGTGAAGTTTGCACTGAATCTCTCTGCCAGGATGTTGGCAGTATCAGTAGGTTCAGTATATTTTGTGCTATTTTGCACTAGTTCAGTGCATATCTTCGAGTTGCCACTTAGATTCTTAACATAGCTAAAGAAGGCTTTGTGGTTATCTTTTGAATCCTTGGCTATTTTTCTTTCAAAGTTAGCCTTGGATGATTTCATGAGGGACCTTAGTTTCTTACTGATACTGATAAGGGATGTCTTTCCTTCTTGGGATTTGCTTTTTTTCTGAACTAGTTTCCTCCTTCTATTGTATAGCCTTTTTATTGCAGGGGTCCACCAAATTGGTTTCCTTCTCTTAGAGGAGTGAGTCTTGGTTTTGCTAGGGATGGCACGATCCATGCATCCTTGTAGGTGCTCATACGGTGCATTTGTAAAGGTTTCTGCATCTTGGGCTGCATTATCCTTTAGCGTGGGGGCTGTGAAACGTACCAACTCTGTCTTAAGTAAGGTGAAGTTTGCTTTAGAAAAGTTTTTTACTGTGGTTTCCTTAGTTGGGGGTGGTGGTGGGGTGTGGACATCCAGAGTGATTAGTTCATGGTCTGATCTAACCAGTGACAGGTTGACCTCCGGTGTGGAACACCTGTCGCCCATGTTGGTGATAACCAGGTCCAATATGTTTTCACCTCTGGTAGGGGAGTTTACCAGCTGATCCAGGGCATTTGAGTTGATGAATTCCAGGAAGCACTGGGCCTGGGAATTTGTACTCGAGTAGTTTTCCCAGTGAATGGTAGGGCAATTGAAATCACCCAATATCAGAGTGTTTGGTAGGACCTTCATGTTTTCCAGTGTCTCCAGAAAGGTGGAGTGGTGGTCCTGGGTCATGGAGAGTGGTCTGTAGCAGGCCACAATTTGCATTGCAGATTTGCCCGATGTTAGGTTCACATGGATGATCTCAGAGGTATCATGCTGCGCCACTAACTTGGAGGTGTAGGTATCCCTGATGAATATGGATACACCCCCTCCTTTTGTGTTTCGGTCCGTGTTCTGTTGCCAAAATGTGTGGTATGAGTTGTAGCCCGGTAGTGCTGGGGTGCTCTCTGGAGCCTTGAACCAGGTTTCAGTTACTGCACAGATGTCAACGTTCTCCATACTGAGGAGTGCTTCGAGCGCATGCATTTTGAGATTTAAACTCCTGGCATTGAGTAGCATAACCCTCAGTTTTTTGTTAATTGTGCTGTTTATGGAGGTGGGTTTGACTTTTGAGCCTTGCCTAAAAAAGGCACTATGGGGGCAGCAAGAGCCTTGGCCAGAATTCGAAAGCCTAGGGGTGACAGGTGCAAGCCATCTCTTGTGAAGTAACACGGTTTGTCGAGCATGTCGTCCCAGACTGACAGACACTGGATCCCCTTTGAATGACACCAGAAGCTTAGCCAATTGTTGAAATTGATAATTCTTTCTTTATACTGAGGTATCGTTCTTGGAGAGGGCAGGATGCTACTCTGGGTCAGGGTCATACCAGCCTGGGCTACATGATCAGAGAGCTCTTCCATGTCTCTTTTTATGTAGTCCAGGGAGGTACGTCTCAGGTCATTCACACCAACATGAACAATGACAGAGTCATATTTGTACTTGCTCTGGAGTGACCTGAGTGCTTGTGTTATGTGGCAGATTCTGGCTCCCGACAGCCAGCTAACAGTAACCTTCTGCTTGTCCAGCCTAGTGAGTGGGACGTCAGTGTGCCTGACTATAGAGTCACCTATCACTAGTGTGTTAGGTATGTTATTTTGTCTTAAGGGCTGTGATTGTGTGGCACACTGATTTTGTATTTTATGTGTTGTTTGGTTTGTGACAGGAAGTGCAGGTTGTTTGGGTGTCTGCTTTGGAGGTCTCTGATGCTTTTGTAGGTTTTTATTTAGAGCCTCCAAGTATGATTTTGTGGATTTATGTGTATTTTTTACCAGTGCTGTTTTAGTAGGTCTGTGTGCAGCTGGAGTTGTGGTGCAAGTGTTAACCTTCTCCTCTTGACTGTCTGTTCAAGTCTTGGGTGGAGACAGTTTAGCTTCCAGTTTGGCTGTATAATTGCATCTCTTGCATATGTTAGGGTTTTGTGGTAGGACGAGAGGGTTGTCTGTGTACATGAGGCAGTTGTAATATTGCCTCAGGATACCCAGGTTCACCAGCTGGACTGGAGAGTGCACCTGAAGTTGCCCTTTGGTCATGCCTGAATAGTAGGGTGAGCTGCTTAGTCACTTAGTTGGTGAGGGGTGAATAAAGAGCCTTGCCCTGCTGGGCGATCAGTGTCAGGGTATATTATTGCTTGCTATTAGGTCTGAGCATGTGATGGGCTGTTAGATGCTTTTTGAGTGCTTATGTTGACAGTTAGACTAGTTGCAAGGGAAAGTCTGAAGAGGAGACTTAGTGGAGCCGGGAATAATTTAACCGTAGCTAACCGGCACTGCCCAGTGTGCAAAACCGTGCAAACGCGGTTTTTATAGTAGGGAAATGAAAGAGATAGAAATTAGCCCAAAATGGCTTATAAACTACTAACTTCCAGGCTGGAACCACTCCTCCAGGGACAGATAGGTAGCTCAAAGCTCCCCTCTCTCACAGGTGAACAGAGAAACTTCCTTCTATCCAAGTAAGGTATGGGCAACTCAGAAACTAATATCACAGCCCGGAATTCATCACTAGCCTGAAAACTAGACTATAACAGCTTAGAAAGGCGGGAAACAAGGATTTTTGGGTTTTTTTTTTTTTAAAGATAAGGCAAAAACAGTAAAAAATACACTTAAAACAGCTTTAAGCAACTACAAACGATCAGAAAAGGATATCGTACTTTCATGTGTAGCCTACAACAGTTAAACACATTATTTAAACAAAAAAATAACTTTTTAAAAGTGCAGGCAGTCAAATAAGTACAATATGTGAAAAAAACAAGATTTTAAATCACAATAAATGCTGGAAAATCTGCGTTTAGGCGGAAAACAGTTAAGTACAGCAAGAAAGTACAGAAAACTGATACTTAATCACTCCAAAGTCTCTCTCCTAAGCTAGAGGCTTGTATTAGTTTAAGGCTTTCTAGTGCTACCAGTAGGTTAGTTGCAGGAAAAATGGGAAACAAGCGCAGATGTGGTCTTTTAAACCAGAAAGTTGAAAGAGATGGACAAACTGTCCAAATGGTCAATAAACTACAATTTCTGGGCCAAGAACCTCTCCTCTCATGGTAGACAGGTTACCTAGTGCTTACCAATCCCACTGATAAGCTAGAAGGCTTCCCTCCAGCACAGAAAGGCTTGGGGGGCTCAGAAGCTTACAAAGAGTCCTGGAATACAGCAAATCTATACCTGGACTAGACTAGTTACAGGAAAAGCGGGGAACAAGTACAAACGTAGGCTTTTAAGCTAGCAAGTTGAAAGAGATGGAAAACTGACCAAATGGCCAAATAAACTACAATTTCTGGGCCAAAACTCACTCTTCCCATGGAGGATAGGCTACCTAGTGCTTGCCACTCCCACTGATAAGCTAGAAGGCTTTCCTCCAACACAGAAAGGCTTGAGGGCTCAGAAGATACTAACAATCCTGGATACAGCAACTCTGTAACCGGACTAGGCTAGTTATAGGAAAGGTGGGAAACAGGCACAAGTGCGGCTTTCAAACCAGAAAGTTGAAAGAGGTGGAAAAAAACTGCTCAAACAGTAAATAGCTACAATTTCTGGGCCAGGGACCTCTCCTCCTTTGGTAGATAGGCTACCTGATGCTTACCACTCCCACTGATAAGGTAGAAGGCTTCCCTCCAACACGGAAAGGCTTGGGGGGCTCAGAAGCTTACAAGGAGTCCTGGATACAGCAAATCTGTACCTGGACTAGACTAGTAACAGGAAAGGCATGAAACAAGTGCAAACACAGGCTTTTAAATCAGAAGGTTGAAAGAGATGGTAAAGCTTCCCAAACGGCCAATAAAGTATAATTTCTGAGCCAGAAACCACTACTCCTGTGGTAGATAGGTTACCTAGTGCTTACCACTCCCACTGATAAGCTAGAAAGCTTCTCTCCAACACAGAAGGGCTTGGGGGGCTCAGAAGCTTACCAACAGTCCTGGATACAGCAAATATGTACCTGGATTACACTAATTATAGGAAAGGTGGGGACCAAACGCAAAACAGGCTTTTAACCAGAAAGTAGAAAGAGATGAAAAAACTGCCCAAACGGCCAATGAACTACAATTTCAGGGCCAAAATCCACTCTTCCCATGGTAGATAGGCTACCTAGTGCTTACCACTCCCACTGATAAGCTGGAAGGCTTCCCTCCAACACAGAAAGGCTTGGGGGGCTCAGAAGCTTACCAACAGTCCTGGATACAGCAAGTCTGTATCTGGACTTGACTAGTTACAGGAAAGGCAGGAAACAAGCTTAGAAATTTTTTTTGTTACAGAAAAGCAGCTAAAACAGCATTAAATGCAATTCAAATTGTAGTGCAGGCCAGCACACCTGAGTGTGTAGCAACACTACGGCAAATACAGTTCAAATAAATGCAATTAAATTAACAAATGACTAAAAAACAAGTGCAGAAGGCAGTAAATTAGAAGGCTACTAACAAGCAGTAATAAGTGCAGAGTAAGAGCGACTGAACAGATAACAGCACACAGAACAGCAACTAAGACAGTTACAATAAGAGCAGTTGAATAAGATATGTATATATATATATATATATATATATATATATATATATATATATATATATATATATATATATTTATTTTTTTTTTTTTTTTGGGAGGGAAGGAACAGAGCAGGATTAAGAGGCTACAGGGGTTGTCCTTCCCAAATGCTCTCTTTGTACACAGTAGGAGTGCCTGAAATCAGAATATGATCTCACTGCACTCAGTTGAGTGAGCAAATGAAATGGGCCCAGAAGGAGTATCCAAATACAAATCTACAAGAGGGGTGGAAATTTCAAAGCTACCAACATTAATACCAAAACAAGAACCGGGAGGATTGGTGAGGAACTAACTGTAGAGAGACAGCTACAACTTCAGTTGAGTTAATATCCAGTGAAAAACACAAATAAATAAATTAAATATAATACTTTATGCAAAAGAGCAGGTAAAAGTGTACTTAAATTCACTTATACATCCAGCTGATTTCAAGTAGATGTTAGCTGGCCACAGCTCTGATATTAAACAGAGATATCTCAAAATGTACCACTTATATAAGGCAAGACAGGATGTTAGTGTTGAGCTGAAACTACCCCCCACTTCTATCAATGGCTACACAGAAAAAAAAAAAAATATATATATATATATATATATATAGAAGAAGCAATGTAAAGTGCAATTTCCATAAGAGTCATGTTGCCAGAGTAAAGGGTCTTTGGCAGTCCGTGAGGGTCCTTGACTCACTTTTGAAAGAATAGCAGCATCAGCAATCCTGAGGCTTTGCCCAGCAGTTTCATTCTGGTGGCAGTCAGAGGGCTTCCATGTTCCTACTTGGCAAGCTGTCACCAAGGGCAGGTAGATTCAGACAGTCATATCAGGAAGGTCCAAAATTATTTTCCACATTTGACCACATCAGCAGTTATTATTATTATGCAAAGTCCCACTCCATCAGAAAAATGTGGCAAAAAGGGAGGGTGTCAGCCTCCTTCAAAGGAGTGCCATCCAAGAGATCACACCTGACCACAAAGGACCAGGATACAACTATGAACTTTTTTAATGCCAAAAAAGACCAGGGACCATTGAGTGATCACAGTGCAGCTGATCTTAAAGTGATTATCCATAAACTAAATGTGTTGTTTGAACCTCCAGGACTCCTACCTCTAAATCAGGATGTCATTATATGGGCTAGTGCCAGTATAGCCAGGTGGAGCTCTGTAAAGAATGATATGTCTTTTGAATACAGATTGATTTATACAAGATGCTTCTGTTACAAATGTATTAGAACTGTATGGTATTTAAATATCAAACTGATTTGCACAAATGCTTATGTTGCAGATGTATTAGATTTGTATGGCATTTGAATATAAAACCGATTTGCACACATGCTTAGTGGGTTCTGCTGGACAGAGAAGGAATATACATGTGAGATTTTATGTATATATGTTAGCAAAGGACACTGGAAGAGAAGAGATTAAACAACTAGCTTACTTCTTACTTTAAGAAAAATATTGTTAACTGGATCACCTGTTGGGTCATGGAAGTGCTCATCTCACAGCTCTGAGCAGGACCAGAGATGGCATGTCTGGAAGAAGCCTTTGTTCATTAGCTCAGCAAAAAGAAGGGAAGCCCCAGTCACTGCCATAAACATTAGCAAAACTTTAGATATGCATTTTATCACATGTATGCTAACATCATGTCTCAAGCTTCAAAGGAGAAAGTGAGAGAACCTAGAGTCAGGTGACCAGATGAGGTCATTCTGACAGCCATCTTGGAAATTTTAGATATCATGGGCCTGACAACAAGAAGGACCATTCACCAGATCATCTGCCCTGCTCTATTAAGTAAGTAGGGAGTAGTAATTCTCCTACATTCAGTCAGGAAAATATAGTGAAGCTTAGTTTAGATATTGCTTTTCTTTATTTGTCTGAGTCTGTCCATCAATGTTATTTCCAATATTTCCTGTGATTTGTACTCTGAGGTTTACTGTAAATATATATTCAGTATTTTCACATTCTTATTAATTATTATTAAATATATTTAAAACATTTATTGTGGCTGGTCCTTTTAAAAAGTATTTAATCTTTGAGAATGCTTATATTTATTTGATGACACTGTGTGGGCCACTCCAGAAGGCCTATCTGTCTTGGTCAACTACTACCATTTGTATTATTATTAATATTACACAGTAGAATTGGATACCCTTTGTTAAGGGCCTTAGAGAAGTTGATTGTGGAGTGTCTGGTGGCAGTGATAACTACCTTATACTCTGGGCAGAAGGGGGAACAACTGGTAAATATGTGCCAGCCTTTCCCAGGAGTGTGTGTGTGTGTGTGTGTGTGTGTGTGTGTGTGTGTGTGTGTGTGTGTGTGTGTGTGTGTGTGTGTGTGTGTGTGTGTGTGAAAAATCAAATCTCAAGAGTGTGTGTTTGTGTCAGCTACTTGGGGCAGGGACATGAAGCACTGCTTTCACAGAGGGGGTGCTTGAGGACTTAGCATGGACACTCTGCTGAGAACCTAACCCTACAGCTGTACCAGTGGGGAGTCTTATTGAGGACCTGGAGGGAGACAGATATATAGAGAAATCCAGACCCTGGGCTGAGTGTGTTCCCTGTGTGCTCTTAAGGAAAATTGTGCTTGATGCAGAGAGGTCTGCATCTGGAAATACTCTGTGGATCCATTTGTATTCCAAGTGAATGTCCTTCTCCAGTGTCAGTGGTGAGGATTCAGGATCCTTGAGTACTGTCCCAGAAAGGGATCATCAGGATAGCCAAGGAATTCATGAAACATTTTTTTTCGCTTAGATTCATAAGTTATTATTAAGCTTAGAACCAAAGAGACCTCAAGAAGTTCAGCCATATCACCCAGTACTGGTGGGAAACTAGCAAACTAGCAATGCCCCCTTGTTATGCATAGTTTCCTTATATTTCAATACTAACAATGTCGCCTTATTAAGCATATCTCCCAAGTGAATAATTATGATTACCCATCCAGTCGACCTGATCAGTTGCTAGGGAAGTACTCTGCCTGATACAAAAGAGCAGCCTATTCTAGAAATGGGGGTTATGTTAGGTTAAGTACTTGTCATGCCAGCTAGTGTTGTTGATGTCATAGTATAAGTCTGAATAAGTATTTGCTTTACCACTAGTTCCATTTAGGTGAAGCAGTTAAAAAGAGTGCTGGGTCATTCATAACAGGGATGCTAAGCAGAGACCAGGAAACAGAATCAAACTGAGCAGGTAAAATCTGGTTCAGTAACAAATTCAAAAGCAGCAAGTAAAACCAAAGAACCAGCTAACACAGCAGTGTATAAAGCACTTGTTTAATCCAAAAAGTAAAAATGTTAAAAAATATAACAGATGAGCGCTTTCCAACCAAAAGTGCTTTATCAGATCTAAAATCAAAGTAACAAACCAGTGCTTAAATATACTCAGGAAAGTTCAAAATCACCTGGTCAAGTCACGTGACCTCAGCAAGGGGTTTTAAAGGTATATACTCATTTAGTCCTTTCTCTTTGTCAGATTGTAAAATTAACATCCATTTAATTTCCAAGTATTCTGTTTTTGTTGGGGCAGCCATAGTGGTGCAGCGGTTTGCATTGCAGCCTCACAGCAAGAGGTTCTCCAGTTCGATTCTTGGCTGGGGTGCCTTCTGTGCGGAGTCTGCATGTCCTCCCTGCAGTCATGTGGGTTTTCTCCGGGTGCTCCAATTTATTCCCACATCCCAAAAACATGCTGTAGGTGGACTGGACACTCTAACTTGACCCTAGGTGTGTGTGTGTATGTGCCTTCTGTGGAATGTTGGGCACTGGGCTGGCAACTCGACACTGTAAAACTCCACTGTCAGTTGTTCTACAGACCGTTGTTCCGCTCTTGTGACCCCTAACTGGGAAAAGCTGAAAGACAAAGAAGATCACCTCCCCTAGATCCTACACTCAATAATTCCAAAACTAAAAGCTTAAAAGTGTGTTCAATACCAGTGTTACACATATGTTTATATAAAGCATTCCTACTGTCATGTCTGCTTATTTCATATAGGTGTTCCCGGATACGATTCTTCAACATTCAGTTCATCTTACCAACATAGTAACATCCACATTGATCACAAACAGCCAAATAGAGCAGGTTGCTACTAGTACAGTCAAGTACGTCCAGTAACAGGATGTATAAAGGTATCATCAGTTTGAAAGTACTTATACGTTAAATGATCTGCATGGATGTGTCCCTTTCCTAACTGAAAAACACGGTCTGTTGCTAGCTAGATGTTTGTAGCAAAGCAGTTTCTTAATGGAACTATTATTTCTATAGCAAAAGTGTGGAGCCTCACCAAGGAAGTCCCTATATCTGGCATCAGTAGTCAAAATATGCCAGTGCTTCCTAATGATATCACAGATAGGTTGATTGTCATTTGAATAGGTAACGCACATTCTAAAATCATTTCTGTTAATATTCTGTCTTACCACAATGTCAACACTATAGTTAGAAAAATAGGGTCTAGCCAAATCATTTCTATGTGACAGAACGTCATGACATGCCATCCCTATCCCATGTTCAGAGCACCCCCTTGAGTGAAAATCCTCACTTATGGTATCAAAAGAAGAAAGCATATTCTCATAATTTCTGTTCAGTCTTGCATGTCTATAAAATTGCCTTTAAAGCACATTACACTTTACATACTTAGGGTGCATACTCTGGTAGTGCAGTGTGTTAACTTTCTTGCATGGTTTACTATACAGTTGAGTATCAAAACCACCAGGGGTATTCAAAACGCAAACATCAAGAAAATCTATCAAGGTTCAGGAATGCTTAAATTTGAATTAAAAAAAAAAACAGTAAAACAGTGGTCTGATGTAAATAGTCCACAAACTCATTCAGGGTCTCTATTGAGCCTGTCCATACAAAGAACACATCATCCACAAAGCGTACATAATGTGAGATGTACTGGAAAAAGAAGTTACTTCTGTTTAGAAAATATAGAAACTCCCAATATGTGAGTGCCATGTTGGAATAACTATTTGCACACATGGTGCCAATGGCTACCCCAACCTTCTGATGGTAATAGCTGTCATGAAATACGAAGACATTATTACTAAGTATAATGTCAAGCAATGAACATATCAGGTGTATCTGACCTGTGGAATATTCAAAGTTCTTAGACAAAAACAGCCCAACAAAGTCCATTCCCACCTCATTAGGAATTATGGTAAAAAGGGATACTACATCCATGGTAACCCATATAGCATCATTCATATTATTTCTGCAGGATCAATCAACAGTTGCTGATGGTTTTGATACTCAAAATTTGGTAGGTTGCTTTCCTTATGGACATTGTACAGCCTGCAAACAAGTTCTGAAAATAAAACAATTTTCATCTGTTAATACATCTGTTGTATTTAATATTCAATTGTTTGTTAATTGTGTTTCTGAACGGGTCATTTATTTGGTTGAATGTGCATGTTCTGCTTTCTATGTAGGACAAATATCCAGATAGTTTAAGCCACATAATGCATGCACTCAGGTCACTCCACAACAATTACAAATATGACTCTGTCATTGTCCATGTTGGTGTGAATGACCTGAGACGTACCTCCCTGGACTACATGAAAAGAGACATGGAGGAGCTGTCCAATCTTGTAGCCCAGGCAGTTATGACCCTAGCCCTGAGTAGCATCCTGCCATCACCCAGAATGATACCACAGTACAAGGACAAAATGGTTGCCTTTAACAATTGGCTAAGCTTCCGGTGTCATTCTAAGGGGATCCAGTATCTGTCTGCCTGGGATGACATGATCGACAAACCACAAAGCTTTGCCAGAGATGGCCTGCACCTGTCGCCCTTAGGATTCTGAATACTGGCTAAGGCTCTTGCCATGCCTATAGTGCCTTTTTTAGGCAAGATTCAAATGACAAATTCACCACTGTAACAGGTACACGTGAGCAAAATCTGAGGGTAATGCTACTTAGTGCTAGAAGTCTAAACCTCAAAATGCACTCACTCGAGCACTCCTTAAAATGGAGAACATCGACATCTGTGTAGTGACAGAGACCTGGTTCAAGGCTCCAGAGAGCATCCCTGCATTACCAGGCTATAATTCATGCCACACCTTTCGGCCACCTAACCTGGACCGGAGGTGGAGGCGTGTCCATATTCATTAAGGATATCCACACCTCCAGGCTAGTTGCTCAGTATAATGCATCTGAGATTATCCAAGTGCAACTAACTCTGAGCAAGACCGCAATCCAAATTGTAGCTTGCTACAGATCCCCCACCATGTCCCAGGATTCCCACTCCTCATTTCTTGATACACTGGAAAATATTAGGGTACAACCTAACACCCTTATAATGGGCGATTTCAACTACCCCACCATTAACTGGGGAAACTACTCATGTACCAATTCTTGTGCTCAACGTTTTCTGGAATTCATAAATTCCAATGCCTTGGATCAACTTTTCCACACCCCCACCAGGGGCAGCAATATCTTAGACCTGGTCATTACCAACATGGGCAACCAGTGTTCCACACCAGAGGTCAATTCCTTGTTGGTCAGATATGACCACAAGCAAATCACCCTAGACATCCACATCTCACCCCCACCCCCCATTAGGGAAACCACCATAAAAGATTTCTCCAAAGCCAACTTCATGCTTCTTAAGACAGAAGTGGCAAACTTCACGACACCCATGCTGACTGACAATAGAGGTATGGCTGCTGAATCCTACACAAATGCACTTTATAAGCACTTACATGAGTGCATGGATCGTGCAATCCCTAACAGAACCAAGATGCTATCCTCCAAAAAAAAGGAAGCCAATCCGGTGGTCCCCTGCTATAAACAAACTCTACAACAGAAGAAAGAAACTGTTGCAAAAAAGAGTAAAATCCCATGATTGGAGGAACTCCGTGGTCAGCCTCAGTAAGAAGCCGAGATCCCTCATAAAATCCTCCAAAGCTAGTTATGAAAACAAAATCACCACTGATTCTAAAGACAGCCACAAAGCATTCTATAGCTATGTCAAAAATCTCAATGGCAACACTCAGATCTGCTCTGAGTTATAGCACAATGGCACTAAATATACGGAACTAACTGATATTGCCAACATCCTGGCAGATAGGTTCAGTGCTAACTTTACCCCTCAAGGGCCCATCTCTATACCGGAAGAATGCAAAGTTCCTGTAATCACGGCTGCACAGGTAAAAACACACTCTCCAAAGCCAAGAACACAGCATCCATGGGAACTGACAACATCACAGGCTGCATTCTATATGAACTACAGAACAAACTGGAACCCCAACTAAGTACCATGTTCAATCATAGCCTCACCTCAGGCTTTGTGCCCACGGAATGGCACACAGCAAAGGTTATTCCACTCCACAAAGGGGGAGCCACCACGGACCCCGGGAACTACCGCCCCATTAGCCTGACGAGCCTGGTCTGCAAGGCTATGGAACGTATCCTCATGGAACTTATAAACAATGACATTGGTGATCTCCAAACTCTGGACCCTACCCAGTTTGGGTTTGTAAAAGGCAGATCATGTCTCCTAAACCTGATAGACTTCTTTGAAGCGGTCACCAAAGCGTAGATGAGGTTAAGGTGGTTCACACAGCCTATCTTGATCTCGCCAAGGCTTTTGACACCATCCCCCACTCTGGAATTATAGATAAACACACTAAACTAGGTATAAATCCCTATGTCACAAGATGGGTTGCCAGCTGGCTCACTAACAGAACCCATACTGTGAAAGTAGCACTCTCTAAATCCAACTTCAGACCAGTGACAAGTGGAGTACCACAGGGTTCAGTCCTAGGTCCTCTCCTGTTTGGTATCTACTTCTATGAAGTACAGGCTAACACAGAAAGTCTTTGGCTAACAAAGTTCGCAGATGACTGCAAACTAGGAGGCATAATCAAAACTCCTAACAATGTGAACATCTTACAAAAGGGACTCACTGAAACAGATGCCTGGTGTCAAAGCCATGGCCTCAAGCTCAATGCCAAAAAGTGGATTGTCATCCCTTTTGGTAAAAACTCTGTACCCATGAACTACCACATAGGCAGTAGTCTACTTAACACTGAAAGTGTGATAAGAGACCTTGAGACACAGGTGGACAGTAGTCTCTCCTTTGATAATCACATCACCACAGTAGTCAGGAAATCCTTCTACGTGGCACACCTCATCACAAAAGATTTCTCATCCAGGAAAAAAGAGGTCATTGTTGCCCTGTACTCATCACTCATTAGACCCATTATAGAGTACAACGCCCCTTTTGGTATGTACCTCACAAGACATCTACAACAACTGGAAAGGCCACAGAAATACCTCACAAAAAGGATTACCAGCCTCAAACAGATGCCGTACGCAGACCGTCTCTAAAAACTCCAGCTTTACTCTGTCACATATCGCTTACTCAGAGGCAGGCTCTGCCTAAAATACAAAGCTATGTCAAACCCAGAGCTGTTGGACATGCTCCACTTAAAGAAATCCCAATCCCTCCGAGCTACATTTTCTAGGGACCTAAACCTTGTCACCACAATAAACAGAACATGCTGGAGGGATAGATTCCTGTCCCAGATATGTCCCATACAAACTACCTATCTATGTCAAGCAAAGCTCCTCTTTAGCACTCTTCAAGAAAAATCTTGATGATTGGATGGAAGATAGGAAATTCACCCCGGGGATCGCTTCTGTGGCTCTGCTTGACAGGGGCACAGGAAAATAATTTTCTTGGGTGGCAAAAGCTAGGGTACCGTTTGGCTAGGCTTATATAGGCCCTAGGGCCAATAGCCTAGTACCTACCAATGAACCTATGAGCATGTATTTGAACAGTTAAATATCAGAAATAAGAGAATGTCTAATGCCTTATATAAACATGTTTTGCAGCATTCTATAGCAACATTTAGATTTGCTACTATTGATCGTATTTGTATTAGAGGACCTAATAAGTTGGATTGGCATGATTTATTAAACAAAAAAGAACAGACTTGGATCATTAAATTAGGGGAATTGTTTTCCCCTGGCTTAAATGATGTAATTTGATTGGTTTTTGGAGAAGGGTGTGTGTTTGATTTGTTAGATATATTTTGTAATTGAATAGGGTGTTTTTCACTTTTTGTATTTTAGCACTGAAGACGACTTTTGCTGAAATCGATATGCTTGCTGGTCACCTTGGATTGTGATTAAACAGTATATTATATAATTCACCATTGGTTGTGCAGGCTGATTTTTTTATTTTTTTTAATTTCATGTTTTTTGGCCTTGTACCCTTGCCGTACTTGCATACCTTTTGCTTTTATATATGAGTTTGAAAAAGTGCCAGTCATTGCCAGTTCAGGAATCTTCCATTTGATCTCACCTCAGTCTTCAAGGTGTCCACCAAATACATGTCTATAGCAGCAGCAAGCAGAAACATGTGAAATCTCAGTTAAATCCACCCAAGCTGCACAGTTTTATTTTTTGTGGTCTAGATATCTTAAAATGCAAACAGTCACTCCACTTAGATAGAACTCAATCTCTTCATCACAAAGTTTCTGCATTTCTGGAATCCCAGGCAACTTTCAAGCATAGTTTCCTCATGACACTGGACGTCATGGAAGCTGCTACCTCCATGTTACTCTAGTCAAGGTACCACGTGAGAGGACAACTGTAAACCCTGAGAGTCCAGTTAGCTAGCTGTCAGATTGCATGTCATGACTGGTGTGAATTTTGTGAACTTTCACCTGTGATGATGGTGTGTTACCAACTGCCAAACCTGATGGGGGCAGACCATATTTCCAATTCCTTAGTGAAATTTACCATGTAGTTACCATGAAGGTAAGGCTATGATGAGAAGATTCGTTTTTCCCCTTCACGTCTTTCTGGTCTTCCTATCTCGGGGTGTAATAGCCACCACTCTAACAACATGATAGTAATATGGCACACCAACACCCAAAGTGGAACTTTTTGTGACTTTTGTGCTGAGATGCAAGGAAACTATCAGAATGGGCTATACAATTCAATTGATTTCCAACTGTCTTGTGGACAGGTTGAGTCACTGCCTGATGATGCCTTAAAAGTGATCCCTCAAATATTTGATCATGCAGGAGCTTTCCCATCAAAAAGGGCAAGCCTTGCAGTAGTCTTTTTACTTCCCCAGCCATTTCCAAATTCAGCAGCTTCTTCTCTTTCACCCCTCCACTAGGGGAATGACCTAAGGATGCTGGGTGATAGAGATTGTATAAATTAAAATGCTTTTCCCAAAATTATACTGTGTGTGCAGTAAAAGAAAATATGGCTTGCTTTGCAAGAACAGTTAAGTGACCTTTTATTAAAAAGATTTCTTGTAAATGTTCAGCTTAGATATTAATAACATATAGCTGTGTGCTTACGGTAAATGGCATCCTGTTATAGAAAAAGGAAGTTGACTTTCTGTGGGCTTTCAGATGCAGAAATAAATTAACTAAAATACAGACAATTCAAGTGACGTAAAGATGACGTGGAGAGACTTTTTGTGAATTCTTCGGATACAACAAGGAAGAAAATAACCAAAGGAGGACATAAGAAACTGTCCAGGCTAGAAATAACCAATGGACTTTTTCATGACACAAACAAAAACCAGAAGGACAAGTCACAAGGACATTAAAAATAACATTGTTTGACATTTAAAAGAATATATAAACTGGACAGTATTTTCACTCTCTTTAGTGACGTCTATGACCAAGTGTGCATTAGTGATTACTTTGTGTCTAGCCGTGTTATAATAGAATTAAAATAACTCTGACAGTATTAGCTGTTTGGCAAGAATTTGTACTAATACAAATAAATATCAATGGATTCAGTAGTACAGTATCTGTCTGGTCAGCTGCTAATAATATTTTACACTGGGTACAGAAGTGCCCCCCAGTCTGTTTGACATTTCCTCCATTTCCTTTGATGATGAGGTTCATACAGAAAGCCATACTGCACGTCTCAAACATCATTCTTATTGCGCTACTTTAACCTCAACAAATATGTAGCTCTATTCTGTCCTTGGTAAGTAGGTGTCCCAAAGGATGATTGTTTCACAGGAGGTTAGTAAGCTAAAGGCTCTAGAGCCTTTTTAAACCTCACCATTTATGCCCCAGTTTTCCTGGTGCTACTTCTTATGTAACCACTCCTATTCTGTCCTCTAAGGGCATTCCTGTCTCATCAATTAGGCGCATCATACAGTGGACATAAAAAAGTTTACACCCCCTGTTAAAATGCCAGGTTTTTGTGATAGAAAAAAATGAGACTACATTAAATGATTTCAAAACTTTTCCCACTTTTAATGTGACCTATAACCTGTACAATTCAATTGAAAAACAAACAAATCTGTTAAGGGGGATAATATAAAAAATAAAAAATGTGCGATAAGCTGGTTGCATAAGTGTGCACACCCTTAAACTAATACTTTGTTGAAGCACCTTTTGATTTAATTACAGCATTCAGTCTTCTTGGGTACACACCTGCCATCAATTAAAGTTTAACCCCAAATAAAGTTCAGCTGTCCTAGTAGGATTTTCCTGATATTTACTCAGTTGCCTGCTACAGCAAAAGCCATGGCTCGCAGAGAGCTTACAAAACAACAAAGGGATCTCATTGTTGAAAGGTATCAGGCAGAAGAAGGGTACAAAAAAATGTCCACAGCATTGGATATACCATGGAACACAGTGAAGACAGTCATCAAAAAGTGGAGAAAGTATGGGACAACAGTGATGTTGCAAAGAACTGGACGTCCCTCCAAGACTGATGAAAAGACAAGACAAAAACTGGTCAGGGAGGCTGCCAAGAGACCTACAGCAACACTGAAGGAGCTGCAGGAATTTCTGAAAAGTACTGGTTGTGTACTACATGTGACAACAATCTCCCATATTCTCCATATGTCTGGGCTATGGGGTAGGGCTGCAAGACAGAAGCCTTCTTAAACAGAAAAACATCCAGGCCCAACTAAAATTTGCAAAACAATGCATCAAGTCTCCCAAAAGCATGTGGGAAAATGTGTCATGGTCTGGTGAGACCAAAGTTGAAATTTTTGGCCACAAATCCAAAAGGTATATTTGGTGCAAAAACAACACTTCTCATCACCAAAAGAACACCATCCCCATGGTGAAGCATGGTGGTGGCAGCATCATGCTTTGGGGTTGCTTTTCTTCAGCTGGGACTGGGGCTTTAGTCAAGGTGGAGGGAATTATGAACAGTTCCAAATACCAGTCACTTTTGGTCCAAAACCTTCAGGCATCTGCTAGAACACTGAAAATGAAGAGGAATTTCACCTTTCAACATTACAATGACCCCAAGCATACATCCAAATCAACAAAAAGAATGGCTTCACCAGAAGAAAATTAAAGTTTTGGAATGGCCCACCCAGAGCCCAGACCTAAATCCAATAGAAAATCTGTGGTGTGACCTGAAGAGGGCTGTGCACAAGAGATGCCCTCGCAATCTGACAGATTTGGAGCACTTTGGAGGAAGAGTGGACAAATATTGCCAAGTCAAGATGTGCCATGCTGATAGACTCTTACCCAAGAAGACTGAATGCTGTAATTAAATCAAAAGGTGCTTCAACAATGTATTAGTTTAAGGGTGTGCACACTTATGCAACCAGCTTATCATACGTTTTTTGTTTTTTTTTAAATATTTTTCCCCCTAACAGATTTGTTTTTCAATTGAATTGTACAGGTTATAGGTCACATTAAAGGTGGGAAAAGTTTTGAAACTATTTATTGTGGTCTCATTTTTTTTATATCACCAAAGCCTGGCATTTCAACAGTGGTGTGAACTTTTTATATCCGCTGTATACAGACATTTATTCACTCTGACTGAACACCTGTTCTTTACACCTCCAGTAGTGACTAGTGACCCTTCTTCTCTTTTAGAGAAGTCCTCCTCTTAAAAACCAAACATATGGAAGCATTTCTCCAGTTTTACTACTTTACAAGGTCTAAATCCCTTTTCTGCTTTACTCCTATCAATTCTATAGTATCTAGCCCTTATTTTAAGTTCTAGACTTAAGTCATTCATCTATCATAGTCCACCTAGCAACCATATCCAATTTCCTCTAAGGATCAGATTCTTTCTGTGTAGCATCTATAGAGATGTTTTAGGTCTTTCTGAAGGATACCTTCCTGTTGAGAGCATCATTAAAAGGAACGGTTCTATTTAGTGATCTTTACTTTGTACTATAGAAGCTAACTCAAGCTCTATATGAATCTGTAGCTTCTGCAGAGTTAACATTTCTTTCATGGAAGACTGTCTTTCTAGTTGCCATCACTTCAGCCAGGAGGCTTTCTGAACTACAGGTCCTACCATTTGACTCTACATATTTGTCCATTTTTCACAAACATTGGGTTTCTCTCCACACAGAGGCCTCCTTTGTGACCTAATTCACTACAGAATCCAACTCCAGCCAGTCCATTCACCTTGCAGTTTTCCTTCCCCAATATGCCAGACAGTTACCATCTTCACTGCATGGACACGTATCATTAGTTGTTAACTCAATATATATCACCTGTGACATAGGAAATTATACAGCTTTATAAATGAAAATAAACCATATTGACATATTTTCAGTTGTAAATATGTATACATGACATATAATCTTCTATAAAGTTATTGTAAGTCAACCATTATATATCGCATTCAATCCCTGCCTTCCTTTAAACCTCATCTCTCCTCCAAAACATTATTCTGCATGTCTTGTTCCCAGAATTCCTATTTTTACTATGTAATTTGCTCCTACCTTTTCTGAAGTTCCCACTTCCAGTTCTTTCATATCTGTTACTATATGGACTGCTTCTAGTATGGTTGGCTTACACTTTGATTTTCATTTTCTAGTAATTGTATTTTTGGTATCTACCAGAATTAAACTCGGGAAGGTCTGACTATGTCTAGCCAATTCTAATTCTGTAGCACTGCAAAAAAAGTCATTTTCTTAGTTACACCAATTTACTCACCCAGCGTTTATGACAGACTAGTCTCCAGGGAATTTTTAAAGTTTGCCAACTCATTACACTCCCAAAAATATGTTCCATAGTACCTATTTCTTCTCCATCACACCTCTAACATTTGCAATATACTTGAGGAAAAGTTCTTTGGAGTCTGTTGAGGTATAAAAATACCTTTGCAAATACTTCCAAACAAAAATCCTAAATCTTCTAAACTTTGTTGCATATTTGGGAGCCATACATATATTCTCCTATTGTTTCTTTGTAAATTGCTTATCCAGTCTCTCTTCCCAATCTTTTCTAACTGGGTCTATAGTACGTAATGGAAGAGACACTTCTTCGAATACTTAATAATCAACACCAAAAAAATGAAATCCCAAAACCACGAACGGCCACATCCGTGAATTTTTTCCTAGGGAAAAAATTAAATTGGCCGTTTCCAGGGTTTACCCTTTCCCCAATGTAGTGCAATCTCGGAGTTGGTATATTTAGTTAGGGGGGTGGGGGGCACAGCCCCCCATGATGGGTGGAGTGAAGCCCCTTCCACTTAAATTAGATTTAAAGTGTTTGTGTTGTGTTTACAGCCCCGCAATTTTTTTCCCTAGGAAAAAATTTGCGGACGTGGTCATTCGCGGTTTTGGGATTTTTGGTCTTTTGGTGTCGATTATTACGTACACGAAGAAGTGTCTCTTCAATTTCATAATATAGACCCTTCTAACCTCCTCTGATTGACTCCTATAGTTATTATTTAATATTTTTATATACCCTCCTAATTATTCCTTTTTAGCAGCAGGTTCTGCTCTTGATTCTACTAAAAACTCTACCAGCACTGGTCTTTCACTTAGAACCACCCCATTCCTTTTTTTTTTTTTTTTTTTTTTTTTTTTTGCATATACTCTGATATCAATTCTTGATAGGGAATGCAATCTCTAGCCTGCAGTCCAAATATATTTCTGGCCTCTTTCCTGTCTATTATCTTTCCCTCTCTAATTATTTGCTCCAAATAGCTTGGTTCCTTTGCAGTTTTCTCCAGTAAATTCCAGCTCCTCTTGCCTGTTCCTTGTACCCCCTAATTGCAGTCATCCTTATTGTCAGAATCTCCTTTCTCCATTCTTGTGTTAGCTTAGTTCTTAAAATACGCTTTGCTACTTTATGAATATAATATTCTGTATGGTTATTGTTACTGTTATTCTCCATAAGGATCTGCACCCAAAATCCCAGGCTCTCCTTATGTATTGAGCTGCCCCCCTGTTTCATCATCATCCCTTTCCACTTTGAATTATATCTTTCTGCTTGCACTATGTACAGGAGCTTTAACTGTGTCGTTTTAAAATACCCCATCAAATCAGGTAGTCTCAAACCACCTTGTTCTATTAGAAGGATCAACTTATCCCACTTGACTTTTTCCTCTTCCTCTCCCAGATAAATTCCTTCAACTGTTTAGTAATCTCTGCCCACACTTATCCTCTGGTTGATAAAAATATGTCTGACCTGTGTGTATAACTAAAGGGACTGAAAATATTTATGCTGCTTGTATTTTGTTTTCCATATTCATAAAACAGAGCTTCCAGTTTCTGATTTTTTTGTATTAGCTTCTGTTTAGTTCCTTTCCACATAGCCATAGCTGCCATAACAGAATAATTTTAGTCCATACACCTAAGAACTTCATTTTATTAGGTATTTCTGAACCCTTTTGCATTTTGGTATGTAGTTTACAGCTGTTATCTTTGTTTTATGTTCATTAATTTGTATCCCAAAAAGATTTGAAACCGTCTCAGAATGTTTCACAACAATGAAATATCATTTTTTCTGGTTTTATCAGGTACAAAATAATAGCATCTATAAATAAAGCCAATTTTTCTTAGTTGCTATACCAATTGTACCCTTGAATTTCTGAGTCCCTTATTTTTTTTGACAATTGTTCAAAATATAAGGTAAATAAAAGGGAAAAGAAGACACCCCTGCCTGTTCCTCTGTGTTCTACTGGTCAGAGAACTTATCAGAAAAGACCTATCCCAGACTTTAATTTTCACCTCAGATCCCTCATATATTCTCCTAGTTAACCTTATTATTCTGTCAAGGAATGCAAATGCTTCCATTGTCCTATTCAAAAATCCCAGGTTACCCTGTTGAATGCTCTCTGTAACAAGACCCACCAACATGACGGGTATTTTTTTTACATTCTGCTTCCCTCTGGATCATCCCCTCCATAAAACCAGTGATCCATATCTATCAATTTTGGCATCACCTTTACCATTCTTTTAGCTATTGTAGACATAAACACTTTATAATCATGGTTTAAAATTGAAATGGGGCCTCCATGTAGTTGGATCTGATGTGTCATCACCAACTTTATGTATTATAGCCACCACCACTTTCTTCCAGGATGTTGGAACTTCTCCTCTGAAAATACTGTTAAACAAAACCTAACAGATCTTTATCACTTTCTTTCCTCCTAGCTTCCAAACTTCCACAGGAATACCATCTGCTCCTGGAGACTTTCCTGTAAATTGGTTATACATCATCATTCTATCTCATCTCCTCATATTCTGTGAATTGTACCTCATCTACCTCTAACCTGGCATATTTAACTCTTCCATAAACATTTCCGCTTGTACTCTTTCTTGATTTCCAATTTTTTCTGCTTTATGCAGACTTTCATAAAATTTCCAAAATAGTTCCAATACTGCTACAGGAGCTCTGGTTATTTTCCTTGTTATAGGCTCCCTAAGCTTAGCAACAAACCTTTCTACTTTCTGTTGCCTAAGCCATTGTGTCAAAAACTTTTGGGTTATAGAGTTATTATAAAAAACATTGCTTAACAGCAATCTTTCTAAACTCATGCTTATTAGCCAGGTAGTCCCTCATTTTCTCAATAGCACTTATCAGTTGTGCCTCTTCTTGTTCTGAGATCCTCCCCATTCTACAATACTTTAACCTTTATCAGTCCCTCTAATTCCTGTTACTTCATAATCATATCTCTTTTTCTTTTATTTATACCCTGTTTTTTAACTCCACTTTCATTGTATCCAACTCCTTATCTATATTTTCTGAAGAAATGTCTATCTTCCCTAATAACTCCTGAATAATTTCCACTATCCATTCCTTAAATTTCTCTCTGTTTAACAGATAGGTGGGAAGTGCCAGTATCTCATTTTTATTTCATTAGTCTGCATTTTTATGTAGTTATTACTGGTGCCTCGTCTGAAATAGTTATTGGATGCTTATCAAAACTTTTAATTAAATGCACATGTTCCCGTGAAATGTAATTTCTCTCTAGCCTTGCCCAGTTTTTATACCTTGGGGAATGGGTATGTTCTCCTAGCTCTTACTACTGAATTAATTACTTCCATACCAAATATTTTCATAAATTTCTTTAAAAATCTACCTTCTTTTGTTATATGTTCCCTTCTATGCCTCCTAGATACATCCTCACTGTTGCAAAGCAAAGCCCCCACCTATAAGTAATATTCCCTGCTAAAAGATGATTATTTATCCCAGAATTTTCTTACACTGCATTGTAGCAGTTTTCGGTAGAATATAAATACATGCCAGCATAATCCTCTTCCCTTGCCAGTAGCCCTTGGTACTACAAATCTACGATTATTATCTTTTTTATCCTTTTCTATCACTATTGCAGCTCCTCTGTTATCCCAGATATTCTGCTGAATAACCATCCTGAAATCCTTTTTATGTGAAATTCACATGCTGAGTTCTTTCCAAATGTGTTTGTAGCATAGCTGCTGTTGTTGTTTGTCTTTCAACTTTTTCCCGGTTAGGGGTCGCTAATGCTGCATTTCTTAATATAGTTCACTATTCTTTCTTTTTTGTATATACATGTGAAACCATTTATATTCAAAGATAATATGGAAAGTACTACCATTATGATAGAAGTTATTATTCCCATCTGTTATGCATAACAGTTTTTTAAATGTGTAGTCGCAGCTTTTCTGTTACATACATACACTAATGTTTGGCAGGTTGAACTTGTATACAGTTGTTTCTTGTCATATTCATTTGAACCTATGTCACACATTACAAAACTATTTGTTTTAATTAAAGCCCTCAAACAAGAACCCCCTCCCCCAGAACACCTGCACAACCTACTGACATAATACAAACACACCATCAACTGATGTTTTATGTCATTAGGATTCAGTTTGTCAGAAAGGATTTGGAGCTATATATCTTTTCTCTGCAGTAATTAGCTTGGTTACAAAGTAGCAAAGATTGTTGTAGCCAGATGGCTTATATATTGCATCAAAATTTGTTATTCTAAATACCATATGCTTGCTTTGAATGCTAGGGTTATTCTGCTAGAGTGATGGCTACTAGCCAAGCTTTTTCTTTTTCTGGAAAGAAATGTTGGACAATATTTGTACAACTACTTGGATTTCTGTCAATACATTCCCAAAGTAATATAACCTGGATGAAACATCCAGATCCAGGTCTTCCTATGGAGCAGTCATTGTAAGAGAATTGTTCTTGTAAGGGAGACCACCCAAAGCGATTAGCTTGGGTTTGTGTTCTGCTGTTATTGATGATAGATCTTGTCCTACCAGATATGAAAGCTGTGTATTTGCCATGACAACGGATCTGGAAGAAAAGGTCCATCCTTAGTAACATAACCACTGTTCACCCACCTCCTCTGTAATGGTAGGTTTAGAGCTATGATATTAAACATTTTCTCCACTTCAGACAAATCTAACAAATCTGAGAAGAATAGCACCAATGTGTGTTCTGGAGCAGGACAGATCCTGAGGTAGTTTGAGCAAAGTTTTACAGGCTGACATAATATCATATATCCTTAGTTTTGTTACTATCGAGGATGTACCTTTTCCAAATCTGTCTTAACAGCAAGTTCATAATTTTAATATCTTTTAACATTCCTTCCAAAATTGCATTCCATACAGAGGCACAATCAGTTATTTGCTTCAGATTTTGGTTGTATGTTTGTGTAAATAACTCACAAGGACAGTTTTGCCTACTTTTGCTTAAAATGCTTAATTATTCATTGTGTCTGTTTGTTTACAGAATACTGAATTCGTAAAAGCTGTAGAAATTGAACAAAGAAGGCATGAGGAAACTAAATGTAAAATGAAGAGAACTGAAACATTGTTGATGGAGAAAGCACAACTACTTCAAGACACCACAAATAATTATGAAGAAACGATTCAGAAGCTAAAGAAAGAAGTATGTGAAATGTTATTTGAAGTATAGTATGTATGTTCTATCCCCTAGAACTAAATTATATGAGTAGCATAATGCTCTTGCGTTTTAAAAACTCTTGTGTTATTTTTTTCATTGCAGCCTAAGACAAAGCTTAGTGTTAGCTCAGTCTCTTCACACTTTAAAAGATTTTATCTCTTACACACACACACACACACACACACACACACACACACACACACACACACACACAAAGTGGAAATTTGTTCTGCTTTCTTTGCTTTATAGGTAGATCCAAATAGCCTCTCTGATTACCGCTGTAATATTTCTTTTGTCAAAAAGCAAATTCGTTCGCAATACTTTTTTTAAATAAACCAAACTCCCAGAATACACACCACTGATATTTCTACTGTTAATCTTCATCTTCATATTAAAGGGTAACTTGGGAACATTTGGCTTACGATTTTCATTGTCAGCCCTTTCATGTGTGTTGTAGCATTCCTCAACTCAGTTTTGTTTTCCCTTTTAAGAACTACACAACAGATTCCAGTGAGTTCTTGAGCTTTGAATAACACCATTAGCTTTTCCTCACTCTGTTTAATGTCAATCCTCAGTCAAGACACACACTATTATTGCTTACATTCTTCCAGTGAAGAACATAATGTCCACAATTGCCTTAGGTATTGGTGGTTCAACTTGGCTACTGATTAATGAGGGAGGAAACGTTATTCACCTGCTTTGCATCTAAGAAAATGGCAGAGGTACACAGTCCTTCATGTGGAAAATAGAGGGAGGGTCTTCCTCATAGTTCCTGGCATAAGTCAGAGCACTATCCCTGAGGCAAACAGTCACAGAAATAGTTTGGTCTGAATCTCATCAAGATAAATGTGATGTCCAGTCAGCCATCTAGATCCTGCAAGTGGTGTGCTTGCCTTCTACTACTGGACACACAAATCTGAACCAGTGTTTGCCTTAGGTGAGGATGAAGGAAACAGAGAAGGCATGCTGTTGGTTCCTACTATAAAGATGCTTCCAAGGTTTTTTCAGTATCCATCCTCTGCATGATTACCTGGAGTCTGTAGTCATCCCTGCCCCCAGAAAATAGTTTCTTGAGTTATCAAGTCGTGGATCACTGATACTCAGGACAAGGGACTGTCCTTCAGGGACCAACCTCCAGGCTCACCTGCACCAGCAGGCCCAAACTGAGGAAGATTCTATAGGTCATTTTATCATTCTGAGACAGAACTAATACCTCAAAGCCTGGCCATAACAAATGTTTGATGTTTGCTAGTAGCTCATGTCTAGTTCGAAACCTATACAATGCACTTTGCAGATTTCTTCCTAGCTCAAGCTGCTTTTGGCTAGTGTGCAGCCAGCACCAGTTCCTGATCCCCTGATGGGGTGCAAATCTGCCACATCCTTTTACCATGTGCCCTCACACTGTAGATTGCAGGAATAATGTATTCCTTCAGCTTACAGAGCCATTAAAGTTTCAAGGATCTTAAGTAGACTGTGATGGAGAAGGATGTCAAGTCTGCCCACATCTCTCTCTCAGACAGTTTCTGCTTTTGAGATGCTCTCAGACTTATCAGAAGCAGCTTAGACTGGCCTTGAGCCTTTAGCCTTCCTCTCAGAAGTTCCTAGGGAGTTTCTGGAAAATGTTTATCCCTCCCCCATAGAATAGGAGAGCTGGCTGTCATCTGTTTCATCCTACCCTGCAGCCAACCCTCCTATTAGCCTGAGTCGGTTTCCAAATCAGGTTCCAGTGACACAGATGGTGATCACATTATCCCTTTATGAGAATACACAAAGTCAGTAAGTGCCCTAATTCTACCAGCCCACAGCCTCAACTACAAGAAGCAGTTCTGCCCCAGCACACTTTCCCTTCTGGGCATAAGATCACTGGCCCAGAAACTGTGGCCTCTGTGCTTTTTGAAAGGCCATGGCCAACCTCAGGATAAAATTCAAGAGTCCTAAATCCCATTTGATCTGCCTCCCTCTGGAGATGATATGAAGGAGGTTCTCCCTCCATGCTTCAGCTAACTTACCAATAACAAAGTGAGCCATAAGTTGTCTCTTACCTTCTTAACATTAATCTTCCCCTCCACTTTTCCCTCATTCTCTTTGCCATATGTTTCACACACAAAAACATCATATCAGGCAAAAGGTGCAAAAGCTTGAAAACAAAGCTATCCAAAAGGTTCTGCTTATTCCAGATTCCTTTTGCTTCCAAAAAAAGAAAGAAAAGAAAAAGAACCACATTCCATACCTAGCAGCTTAAATATCTTGATCCTAAGAAGTCCTTTCACATTGACCCTTAGTCACTTTTCTTATATTTGTAGAGGAGACATGATGTGGTCCTTGGATCTCTAAGATGCTTACTTACACATAAGGATATAAATATAACAAAGTAGTCAACAAGGTTCCTCCAGTTCCAAATAGGAGCCAGTCATCAGAATGTACCTTAGGGTATCTAGCTCCCTTCTGCAGTTCTTCAAATAGGCACCCTCTCAACTCAAAGATGAAGAAATAAAAAAGGTCTTCCCAACATAAAAATACCTCTTCTGCACTTTGTAAATGTAGCAAACCGATTGTTATAACAAGCAGCTTACTACAGTTACTACTACATTGAGAACTTCAGTTGGAACACAAATGCATCATCAGCATTCAGTTATGAATACAAGAACATAGGTACAATACTAGGCAAGGGATCATACAGACCATAAGGTACCTAGCCATATACACCTTTAAGGAGATGCACTTAAAAATTCTTGACACCCTTTTCAAACACCTAATACTGCTCACATCCTAAATCAAACAAGGCTGTACATGATAATCCTGGTGTAAATTTATGTTTACCCATCATCATCAAGACTAGCCTTAAGGGTGACCAACTTTACTAGAAGTAGTGAATATAGTAACAGAGATGAAACAACTGGAATTGGGATCTTAAAGTGGTGTCATGTTTGTTTTTCATTTGTATAAATGTAAGATTGCCTATGTCGTGTGAAAATTTAATAATTTTAAAATTTAATAAAGATGTTTGTTGGAAAGAAAAAGAGAAAACAACTGGAATTGGGATCTTTAGAAAAGGGATGGAGCAAACTACATAAAAAAATGAGAATTGTGGGAACAATAGATGCAGAGAAGGAATGAGGTTTAAGAGGCAGGATTTGAATGAGCCATTAACTGACAATGACTGCATAGATTTTAAGCAACGTATAATGTTTGAAACTACAGTTGTTTCAATGGTGTCTGTGATGTATAATGTTTGCAACTAAAGTGGTGTCAGTGTTGTTTGTTTTTCATTTATATGAATTTAATAGAGATGTTTACTGGAAAAAAAAGACTAGCCTTAAAGGTAGCTGAAGAAGGGTCTATTTCATATAATCGAACTTCCAAAATTTCGAACACCATATGTTTGAACTTGGAAGTTCGAAATATGGCAACATCGAAACCTCAGAACAGCAAATTTTTTCCCAGGGAAAATATTTGTTGTTCCAAAAAACACACACACAACACAAGCACACCAAAAACCTAATAAACTTACACTGCACCTTACGTACACAACTGTCTATGCACTAACCTTAACCCAAACCCTAACCCTAAGGCCCATCACTATCGCACACGTACCTTACCCGCACCCTGACCCTAAAGTCCATCACTATCGCACACTTACCTTACCTGCACCCTAACCCTAAAGTCTGTCACTATTGCACACTTACCTTACCCGCACCCTAACCCTAAAGTCTGTCACTATCGCACACTTACCTTACCCGCACCCTAACCCTAAAGTCCATCACTTTCACACACTTACCTTACCCGCACCCTAGCCCGAACGTCCGTCACTATCACACACTTACCTTACCCGCACCCTAACCCCAATGTCTGTCACACTCGCACACTTACCTTAACCCAATCTGTAACTTTCGCACTACAGTAGAGGAAATGTCGAAGCCGTGGAAACAGCCAACCAAATTCTTTCCCTGGGAAAGAATTTGAATTTCTGTGGCTTCGACATTTCTATTTTTTGAACTTTCCCATTCGATCTAAAAGTAGTCAGCATTCGAAACAGTCAATTAAAAAACATAGACCCGCTGAAGAAGTACCTTGTTGGTTGTGTAGTTGTAGCTTATTCTTATTCCATGGGCTGGAAATATTTTGAGTTAGGAACTTGTCCCTCCAGTGAGTCTTGTCTATTTGTTACGGTACATTTAGGTCTCTAGTATGAGTGTTTGTAGAGCCACTGATTTTGAAAAGAAATAGGTGGTCAAATAAGGGGGTCTATATTATAACATCGAAGTCTTAAAACTTTGAATGTTATAATATCGAACCCTATGCACCGAACACTGAAAATAGCGAAGCTGCAGAGTATCGAATACTTTCCTAGGGAAAATATTCGGTGGGCCATGTATGCAGCTTCGCTATTTCCTCGACTGTGGAGCCAAGGTTATGGACCGAGTTAAGGTAAGTGTGCGAACAGATCGGGTTAAGGTGAGTGTGTGATAGGGACCTTAGGGTTAGGAAGCAGGTAAGGTGAGTGTGCAAAAGGGACCTTAGGGTTAGGGAGTGGGTAAGGTGAGTGTGCGATAGGGACTTTAGAGTTAGGGAGCAGGTAAGGTGACTGTGCGATAGGGACCTTAGGGTTAGGGAGCGGGTAAGGTGAGTGTGCAGTAGTAATGGACCTTAGGGTTAGGGTTGGGTTAAGGTAAGTGGATAGCTAGTAGTGTATGTATGGTTTAGTGTAGGGTTTTGTGAAGTGTATGCATATGGATTATTTATTTTGGTGTGCTTGTGTTGTGTGTATATATGTCAGAACAGCAAATTTTTTCCCTGAGAAAAAATTTGCTATTCTAAGTGTTCGATGTTATAGTCTTTCGATCAAAATGGTTCGATATTATAACATTCAAAGTTTTATGACTTCGATGTTATAATATAGATCCCAAATAAGGTCAGGTCCTTCATGGTTCAAAAAGTGAGACACAGGTCACTTCAGAGCAGTCAGTAGGCTACTGAGTATTAGCAGAGTCATGTTACTCTGTTGAGACAGCTAAAGGATTTAAGGCTTTGAATTTTCTTGGTTAGAAAACTTTGGGGCCTTTCCAGCTGAGTGATATATATACTTGGCTATGTGCATACCACTGGGGACTTTGTATTTGATGATGGGTCTCAAAGGAAAAATACAATGCTACTATGATTTCTTTGGACCTTGAAGATATTCCCATGGAAATTAACTGGGCCAGATAGAAGAATTTCATGAATATAGTGAAAACATAATAATGAAATGACAGAATGAGAACAAGAGTCCATATAAGTGTACAGGTCTCTTATGATTATTTCTGTCTGAAGAAGAGTACCATTTATAACATATGAGGTGATAGCAGCTTTTTTGCTAAATGCTATTCTGCTGAATTTTTTGGCATATAGCATCAGACTATTTCTAATACACCCAGGGTCGGCCTAGGTCAAGTGGAGCCCTAGGCAAAAGGGTTCCACAGCGCCCCACTCCCCACCACCACCTGGTGCCCCCATTCTGGTCTATTTACATCATTCAGTTTACTGGAAAGAGCCCTTGCTTGAGCAGCGCCATAGGCGGCCACCTAGTTGGCCTATGCCTAAGGCCAGCTATGGGTACACCACGTATATGCATATACCAACCCTTGCTGAAACTGTGGATGAGTGATTAACAGTGTCCAACTTGCAATTATTGACAAACCTGGTCAAATATATTTTTGGAATATTTGCTTGTCAGTCTGCAAAAAAATGCCAGAACAGGAGAGTACCTCACTAGTTAAAATTTCACATTAAGAGAGTGTACCAGAAATTTTCTCAAATTGGTTTGATGTCCAATTTGCAGTCCAGTGGAAAATGTAGTAGTTTATGTTAAGCGTATCTATTTTCTTCAACAATGCAAACATGGAGGATAGTGTATAAATCCTTGTTTACATCAAAATAAGTAGCATGCAAAGAGTGACCACTGTCCACAGCCACTCTAAAACTTTTTAAAGAAGCTTACTAGGTTCAGAAAACAGGACCTGCCCTTCACAAAACCAAACTCACTGGAGTCTAGATATTTTAATCAGTCTTTAGCTGCATAAATTAATTACACTATAAATAAAATTAAATTAGCATAAAGCCACATGTTGGCCAGTCACTTAGGAAAGGACAAAACAAAAGCTGGAGTCTTGGTAAGTATGAAAAGGCTGCATATTATAAAGGGCAAAGAGAAATTTTGTGTAGCCTGCCCTGAGTGCCAAAAGTCAGCACTCCATCCAGCATTTAAGAATCCTGTAATACCTTTGCAAATTGTGCAGGTCCCTTTTGAACACATAGCGAAGACTGCTATGGATGCTGTGGGCCCACTTGTGAAATCAAATAATGACCATCAATATATCCCAGTAATTACTAATTATGCAACAAAATTTCCTGAGACAGTAGCCTACAAAGTGTCAATGTAAACTCCATAGCAAAAGAACCAATTTTCCTAGCAATTCTTACCAACCAATGCACCTCATTCATGCCCAGAGTGTTATCAATGCTTTGGAATGAAACAGCTGCAGACATATATTTAAAAAAATGACCTAGCATTAAGACAAAACACTATTCATCAGAACTCTAGATAAGTTATCTAGTGTCCTGTGCAGTTCCCTGATATAAACTGAGGGGAAAAAAGGTCTTC